>NC_052359.1:18438135-18472988 GCF_009727055.1 Benincasa hispida | reverse complement strand
CAAGAAAATATTCACTCCATTCATTGAATCCTTTCTCAAATCTCAACCGTCTTTAGGGTCGCACAATAAATCACATAACAAAATCAAACAATCACTCAATTGAGACTTTTATAAAAGGTCTTTTTCAATCAAAGCCATGTATGAATGAAACACTAAGACACGAGAACTTTTTTGTAAATTGAAAAGTACCCATAAACGTTTTATCCTATTCCCATCTCATCTTCTCACTACTCTAGCTCGGTCATCAGGTCGAGACATACTGTTATTGCTAATCAAAGAGAAACACTAGCTAGGAGTACCCAAAACTCACACACATAAAATATATAAGACATCGATTTTACCTAGAAGGCTACCTTTCACACCCAATCGCCGAGAACCTATACACTCTTTTCTTGCAGGCCCTAACTAGACACGTCAGAGGTAGCTCATTTCAATTTTATCCATGCACACTATTTTATTATTATTTTTTATTTATTATTTTTTTTTTGCAAGCACGCGGGCATGTGCCTCCTTTTTATGGTTTATATATATATATAAGAATGGCAACTAGCTTGATTCTCTTTATTTTTCTTTCTTGCACACTAGGCCATTTTTCTCTCACTGTCTAATTCGCTCTCAACACTAAAAGTTACTCCCAAGACAAAAGAGGGCCTTTCGAGGTGACAACGAAATTCTGAGATGGATAATCAATTTCTAAGACTTGTAAGGGATTCAAAACAGAAAAATTTTCGTCCTAGGTTCATTATGCATGGATCTCATGATTTTTTTATTTTTATTTTTTATAAAAAGCTCAAAATCATGAAAATTACTCCTCTTTAAGAACAAGCAACCCAAGGAATTTGTTATTGAAAGGAAACGACAAACTGAATGAACAGACATTAAAGCATCCATCAAATAGAATTAAGACAACAATTCGGATCACAAATCAAAATATCAAATATTTCGAAACATGCTTCGCCTACCCCCAACTTAAAAGTTATGCATTGTCCTCAATGTATATCTAGGCTTTAATTCATGCTAAGGACAAAGAAAAGGGGACAAGGGGAACAGAAAAACTCTCTTAGATTTTGGACACAAGCATGATCATTGGGAAAGCCTTCCTCCAAAAGCCAAAATTGACATTTTACCTAAGAAGAAAAATAAATGTAGTCAACCATTCTTTAATAAAAAAGAAAATGAAACAAACAAAACAAAAGAAGAAAAAGAAAATAAAAGAAAGCAAATAATTTAAACTCCTGGTTACCTCCAGGTAGTGCAACTTTTAACGTCTTTTGCTCGACGACTAGCGACGTGGGCTCAAGTGATAGAGGGTGGAGCCAATAGGAAGCTTGAGCAAGCTGAATTGACTTCCCCTTTGTTGAAGATTTTAAGGTGGTGCCCATTCACCTTGAGCTCTTTCCCTGACTCCAGACTCCTGATCTCAACTGCACCATAGGGAAACAAGTTAATAATCTCAAAAGAACCAAGCCATTTAGATTTAAGATTACCGAGCATGAATGATTAATGTGAATTGTAGAGCAGCACTTTCTAACCAACCTGAAATTCCTTTCTCAAAATACCCTTATCATGAATTAGTTTTGATTTTTCTTTGTAGAGTCTTGAGTTCTCATAGGTTTCAAAGCGTAGTTCCTCCAATTCCTATAGTTCTAGAAATCACTCCTCACTGGCTTGGGCCAGATTCATATTGAATTGCTTTATCGCCCAATAGACCTTACGCTCAACCTCTACCGGTAAATGGCACGCCTTGCCATAGACAAGCTTGAAGGGCATCATTCTAATAGGAGCTTTGAAAGCAGTTCTGTAAGCCCAAAGAGCATCGTCAATGCGCGTGCTTCAATCTTTCCTCATTGGATTGACAGCTTTCTCTAGGATACTCTTAATATTTCGATTAGATATTTCTTCTTGGCCATTCGTTTGAGGATGGTATAGAATGGAAACTCGATGGTGAACTCCATACTTCCTTATAAGCGCCTTGATGGTCCGATTGTAAAAGTGTGTACCCTGGTCACTAATTATGGCTCAAGGTATGCCAAGCCTGGAAAAGATGTCAGCTCTTAAGAATCATGAAACAATGGAAACATTGTTAGTCCTAGTGGGGATAGCCTCAACCCACTTCCACATAATCCACTGCCAAAAGAATATACAAGTAACCATATGAAGAAGGAAAGGGTTCCCTGAAATCTATGCCACAAACATAAAAAATCTCACATACAAGGATAGAATTAAGTGACATCTCGTTTTTCCTAGACAAAGAACCTGACCTCTAACATCTCTCATAGGATTTATAAACTGCAAAACAATCAACAAACAAAGAATTCTAGATCAACCCACTATCCAAAATTTTCCTAAACAGTCCTATTTGGGATAAAATGCCCTCCATAGGCCATCTCATGATAGAATGAAAGTACAGACTCAAACTCCTCATCTGGGACACACCTCCTAACGATTTAGTCAGAATAAATCTTCCAAAGGTATGACGGGTCCCAAAAAAAATATTTTGAATCACTCCTCAGTTTGGCCTTCTTGGAACTAGGCATATCATAGGGGAACTTACCAGTAACCAGGAAATTTACCATGTCAGCATACCATGACATGGGCATGGTAATCTGGAATAGGAACTCATCAGGGGAGTTCTCTCGTAAAGGCGTAGGGTTCTCCTTTTGTCAAACTCCCTCCCAGATTACCCTCTAACCTGGAAGAAGATGTGACGATAGCAGTTACAAGCCCTATCACCAGCATATACCACCTTTACCTTCTTACTTCACTCTTGAAGCCAACCTGATTAACATTATTAACTTATATAATTAGCTATATCACCGAAGGCTTAACATAATTTATATGATCACATGCTTAACAACCATGACACAATATCTATGGATAAAATATTTTCCCTCAAAACATGTGTACATCGATATAGATCATTATCCTAAATTCTTGAATAAGAGCATTGTCAACAAAAATTCTGAGCATGTTTGAAAAAGGAACTTTCTTAAAATGAGTTCTAGTTTTCGATTATTGACGTTAGAAGTTGAATCTGGAAATTTATGGGCGAACAGACAATTTTTTTGCTTAAGTGTTGAGCTTGGTTAAAAAAGGGTAGTCTCAAAAGGGAGACCAAAGTAGTAACCAAAATTTTGGTTCTTATGTGTAGAACCAACGTCCATTGGGGAAGGCTACTAAGCCTAAGAAAAACAAGCCTAAAGACCTGTGAGTGACTAAATGTCTTCAAAAATTTATATATAAAAAGGGCATGTGTTCAAATGAATTTCATGCTAAGGTTTATGGGTTTTCCAAGCAGCTAAAGTCTATACTTATGATTTTAAAGATTTCATAGCATTTCTTAAGCATGATGTTTTAAGCTATTTAAATAAGTTTTTACTAATTCTAGCGCATGTCAAGGTTGAATGCTTAAAGTATTGTAAAACTAAATGTTTATAGTTCATGAAGTATGCGTGTTGAATTTTTGATAATGCTCTTATGGTGAAAACTAGGTAAGTGTTATGCTTAAAGCTTATTGTACTCATATCTTTATGAATGTTACGATTCTAGTAAACCGGATGCCGAAGGTATAGAAGGTATCCAAGGAAGTATCTAAAGGGTTGGGTATCTATAGTATACTCCACGTGCACGTTAGGTAGTTATGTATGAGAGGCCAAAGTATGGGTCTCCTGGCCACAACCATTAATGTATGATACTACGTAAGTTTCTTGAGATTATTTCGGCATGTTTTTATGTTTTAATATAATATGTGTATGAAAGGCTTGAGATGGAAACTGTTATTTTATGAGTCGCTAACTGCGGAACACAGCTCACCATTTTCAAATGTTTCCTTTTTTCCTAGGTAGCGGTCAGATTCCCCGAGGTTGAACCCACTGTTGCTTGCCACTCAAACTCGACTAGGAAGGAGGAAGCTTAGGTTAAACTTGTTTTTGATGTACATATGTTTGAGAGAAGTTTGGGACTTGTGGATTTTATTTTGGGACCCATGTTTTCGTTCTTGTGTTGTTTTGTTGGACATATGTTGTCGTCGTTTCTGAATTGTATTTAAGTTGCTTTGCTAGTTAAAGTCATAGTTATTTTTCCGCTAAGTCGTATTGGCATATCAAGGTTTTAAGCAGGTTTTACTTAAGTTAGGCAATAAGTGCTAGCAAGTAGGTCGGAAACTACTGCCGTCATATCCCCTTTCGATTTTAGAGGGTAAACTGGGAAAGGATGTGACACATTGCATTTTTAGGTGTTTTAATTAATGTTTCAAGTTTGTAAGTCCGTGTCAATCGATAGAGTAATGGTTGCTGAAGAGATCTAGATCAAACGGAGGTGTTCGGGGCAAGTTTGGAACCAAAATTGAGAGAGAACAGCAGCATCCTGCTGCATAGTGTTGCCACGTTTTAGGGCAGACGCAACATCTCAAGTCGTAGTGTTGTAACACTGCTCTTAGCGTTGCAACGCTTCGAAGATGGGCAAACTCCAGGCGACACACGAGGGCTTCGTTCGGCTGCCTATTTTTTAACCTATTTGATATGTAATTTTATTTTACATTAATTAATTAAACTAATATAATGGTTATATTAATTTAATAAATTAATTTTGTTTTAGGGTGCCAAAATCGGTCTAATATTTACTGTTTAATTTAACTGTGCATTGGATGTATGTTTTAAATTAATTTTTGAATTATTGTTACATAGTGTATGTCATATAGATTAAAAAATACTCACCTTATGATAAACATGTACGTGCATCATGATTAAATATAAAGAGTTATATTTTATAGATGCATGCTTAAATTAGCATGGTCAAGCATCATAATATAAGAGTTATGTTAGTGATGTATGATTCGCCAAAGCATATATGTGCATCATACTATATATTAAAATTATTCTAATAAATAGTGGAATGATGTATGAGAATGCTTGATGTGATTATAGATTTAATTCATTAATTTATAAAAAGTTATAGTATTAATGAAATTGATTAAATTCTATTATATAGATTGCATGCAAACATAGGTCAATAATTTTACATTGTTTAAAATTGACTTATGTTATTTCTAATGGGGTTAGGAATAGTTTAATCTTTTAATTTGTTTGAATAGAATTGAAATGAATTTCAAAATTTATAAAAAATATTGCCCATGAGGGACATTTGTCTAAGGAAGGTTTTGTCTAAGAAATAGTATTTAAGTTGATGGAAATGGAACACCTATACTTGGAACCGATCTGGAAGGTAAATTGGGAAAATATTTTATAATCATGCAATAGCTAATTTATTTTATTAAAAGAGTTTAATAGATGGAATCAAGTATTGATAAATTATTCAATATAAATGTTATATTGAAGTAAATTTAAAGGACTGGAAAAATTCATTAGTCGGGGTTTTAACTCAATATAATAAAATCCTAATAAAATATTGGAATGCCTTAGTGGGAGGATATTGGTATAAGTGATATATCAAATTTCAGCTCTCACGTCCTCAAGAGTTCACACCGTGAGATTCATTCTCAGTTTCTGTTATCCTAGGAGCGGCCTACCTTCGGAGAGTGTTTGCAGGGGACAATAACAAGGTGAATGGAGAAAGTATTCATAGTAAGTGGGAGAGGGAGGCGTGTCAACGTATCCCACGATCTCCACTATTAGATTGCACCATGAGATTCATATAGTCCACCTGTATGTCATCCTTGAGCAACCATCCCTTCAGAGGGCCTCATCATAGGGGTCGAAATGATGCAAACTCCAGCAATGGATAGGGTTTCATAGGTTAATCTTCAACAATCGTCTTTCCTGGTAGCCTGTTGAAGCATACTTCTCGGATCCGAAAATGGGAAGGTCATACTAATGGGATGAATTAAGTCAATTAATGAATCCTTGACCGAAACAACGGTAGCTAAAAACTATAGGAATAAGAGTTATTCTGGTATTAGTGATTGGCTGATCACCCTTCAGTGGTTGTTGCTCTAAACCTTTAAAGTATCGTTGCAAAAACTAAAATCAATAGTTTAATTAGGATTCTTTGATTAAATGTGTTTTTGCTAAATTGATTGGATAATTAAGTAATAGGTTATGACAAATATAACTAATAAGGTCAATTTGTATATTTCAACATGTCTTCCTCAATAATATCCTTACTTAAAAATGAGAACTTCATTGGTCAAAACTAAGCGACGTGGAAATCTAACCTGAATACAAGGCAAGTCTGTCTGATGTCTTACCAAGAAGCATGAAGCCATGATCACTGCAGTCAGATCATGGAGACCCTCCAGAAGATGTTTGGACAACCCTCCTCTCAGATCTGACACGAGTCCCTCAAGTACATTTATAATGTGCGCATGAAAGAGATGCAATCAGTGAGAGAACATGTTCTTGACCTGATGGTCCATTTCAATGTCGCCGAAAGGAACGGTGTGGTCATAGACGAGCAAAGTCAGGTGTGCTTTATTTTGAAATCTCTTTCGAAGAGCTTTCTTCAATTTTGCAGTAATACGGTTGTGAAAAAAATACATTACACACTTACTATCCTTCTGAATAAGTTACAGACTTTTCAATCTCTTATGAAAGATAAGGGACCAGTAGAAGGAGAGGCAAATGTTGCCCATTCCAAAAAGTTCCGTGAGGGTTCATCCTGTAGGATTCAGGAAGCAAGAAGCGGAAGCAAAACAGGATCATTAAGTATTCTAATTCATTAAGTTTGGCTTCAAACTAAGCATGCTCATAAACTAAAAATAGAGTTTCAACACTAACATTTGAAGTACATTTGATTCACAATCTTCAGCTGCAATCTCCTTCTTCTTTGGATATGAACCACCACAAGGTCTTCCCTACTCTTTTCTCGGTACCTTAGATTGAGTTGTGGGACTCAAAATAAGCTTGAATTAAAGGGAATTGAGAGGAGGTTACTGGTTTTACACAATGTGAAGAACACTTCTTCAAACACAAATTCTTAGCCTTTAGCAACGATTGCTATGTCTCCATTCCACTCAAAATTCTAGCTTTATATTGTATGACTTTCATGTAATTAATAGCCTTGCATGAATCACAACTTATGCTTGAATAATTAAGCTGAAGAGAAATGGAATTATGTGTGAGCTGCTACAATTTGAAAGTGGAAAAATCCCACTTGGGTTTTTTCCATTTTTAAATTTCCTTTGATTTTTTTTTTATTTTGTGATTTCCAAAATAAAAAAAAAAATTGATTAAAAAAATGAAAATTTATTAATTTTACAAAATTAATTCAATAATTCAATTTCTAATAAAATTAATAATTTAATATCAAATATTAAATTAATATAACACTCAATTCCACTTTTATGGATCCCTATTCATGAAATTAACATTTGAATCATATTTAAATATTAATCGATTCTCCAATTCCATTCAATTCCAAAATTAAACATGTAATATATCACATATAATTACTAATTCCCTTATTTCTAATTTGAACGTTTCAAATTAACTTATCACGCTACTCTAAGGCTAATCTGTTTGTGAGCTAGTAGGGGGACCTAGTGGACCTACATATCATGGGCTCCAACGATCCGAGATTAATTGGCTAAACTCTTTAGACCAAATTAACCCTCATTCGTTAACTACTAGGTCACTCCACTAAAGCTCAGAGTTGCACTTCCCTCACTATAGATATATTGTGTCCACTCGATATAACCATGATTAGTAAGTTAACCCTTCAAATGTTGTTCGTAATAACGGTTAAGTCAAAAGGCTGTTTTATCCCTGAGATTACCTCTTGCTCCTTAAGTCCCACTGATCCTCTAATGGAATAATTGGTTTGTGATCTAATCATCAAATCGAGTCCCTATCGAGTCAATGAAAGGGTGGGGCCCCTTGTTCAAGACCTGGAGTCAACACTTAATGGAACAACCTCTCTACTATCCCTGAGAGCGGGTAGGAGCGAATTCCATCTTGCACCCTATGTCCCCAGCTATCTACCCGATCTTACCCCTCAAATTAGAGGCTTATTGAGTCGGTGCTATTGAGCCAACCCTTACTTATGCAAATCTAAGGATAATCCCGAATAAACAAGAGTCATAGTTAGCTTAGGATTAAAGTCAAGTTACCTAGGTCATCGTTATGAAATAGTCAGTCTTAAATAGTAAACAACATTATAAAGTAAGAGTGACATATTTTGTGGTCCGATCTTATGTAAACTCATTGCATAGGAAGCCCCAACTTCTCATGTCACTACATGTATGAATCAGGATCACTTCATTTGTAGCACTTAACAACTCATTAAACTACAGAGTGGGCCGCATCCGATAGTGTTACCAGAATAAGGCACCCGACCTTATTCATATACTATAGATCATTTTGACTATTTACTCGAACATATTCCACTTTTATGTCTCCACATAAAGTTCAAAGACTCATATCATAGCCATGGATCTCTTAGGTTATTGGACTTATTTATAAAATGAAATAAGCAATTCATATATTCAATAATAACTTATTAAATTTTCAGAATAAGTTTTATTGTTTACAAGTCACGAATCTAAGGACATAAAATCCAACAAACTCCCACTTAGACTAAAACTCCAGTGGTAACAAATATATTAATTTATAATACTGAGTTTTTGAGTTTTACGGAGAAATACAATAAACTAAGGCATCACATACCCATGGTTTGCCTTTAGGTATCAAATACCCGTGGGTTTTTTCTCCCACTTACCCTAGGTTATATACCTCGTAGTCCTAGTCTTACTAGGAGATTCTTAAACACTTTAGCTGAGGGAATCGTTATAAACACGTTAGTATACAATGGATTTCTTATTAAACTATATAGGGAATGCATCTTATTTTCACAACTCTTGTTTCTCGATACTGACCAAGACTTGATGACTTGAGTTTCCACTAAACCCAGATAATGGCTAGGTTGTCATACATTCCTCCCACTACATCAAGGTACTCTCAACTTTTGAGCAAGATGTATCTGACCTGTCTAAACAACTTTTGTTTACAGTGTCAACTCTAATCAATAATTCTTACAGATATACACTTGCTTTTATGGAAACTAAATAATACATGGTGATTTCATATACTTTTATAGGAAAAATTTAGTATTTGACAACAAAACACTTGACTTTTATTTTACATGAAAAGTATACTACTTTTTGGATTGTCTACAAATAGGCATGCTATTTGAACGATACTCCAAAACTTATGGTTTTGACACTAATTTATGTCTCGGACAGATTTCTAAACTATGTAAACATCTTTTACATATCATAAACAGCTTTTATGAGCTTTCCACATCTCATATGGAGTTTCAGGGGAAAAAAAAAACTTAAAGTTGGAATGATGTTCAAAATAATTAAGGAAATGAGGTGTAGAGTGTTTTCACTGAATTTCATGTTCTATCAAAATAGTCCTAGAAATCTCGAACTCTCAATACTTTTTACTTTGATCTAATCGAAGTATTTCGAATTTATTTCACCTAACAAGTTTTACACACCTTGAATCTTTCAAATGTTCTAAACTTATTACTTAGGTTAAATAACTCTTTGCCTTATTCATTTGTAGTCATTTAAATATCTGAATATTTGCAAAAGTCTTTTAACTTGATTGTTTCTAACAAAAGTTGCTTTACTGTAGAACAAATATAACTTTTGCTAATGAACATTTCATTTATAACAAAAGTTTATCCACAATATGTTTCGAACAAAAGATAAAAGAATTTTCATTACAGTAATAAAAGTAAATAAATTTATCTTCTAACAGCAACCGCATCTCTCATTGGTTGTTTTGAGAAATACACCCCTGTTCAAAACTTGGAGTTTAAATGAACTAGTTTCCTTATCTTGCTTTCTCTGCTGTTTTCTCTGCAAGGTATTGTGGGCAGTTTCTCTTCTAGTGCCTTTCTTCACGCAGTGGAAACATTTTTCTTTATCTGCAGCATTTATCTTGCCTTTTCTGTCAATAGGTTTCTTTTTCCCTTTCCCCTTATTCTTTTTTACCAGATTACTCTTATTCTTTGAAGGGCAATATCAGGCTTCTTAGAGGACAATCCTCTTTTCTCCGCAGTAGTAACATTTACCTCTGCTTCCAATTCTTTCGCTCTCATCATGGTTTGGTAGGCCTGAAACTCGTTGAGAAGCGTAGTAAAGTTATACTTTATTTTATTCATCAGTGCATTCGTACAGAACTGCAAGAAACTCTTCGGGAGTGATTCAAGAATAAAACCAACTTGACTCTTCTCATCAACGACAATAGCATTTACGTCTACCACATTGAAATGGACCATCATGTCCAGGACATGTTCTCTAACAGAGGCTCCTTCTTTCATACGGTAGTTGTAAACGTATTTTATAGAATCATGCCTCAGAGAGAAGGACGGTTGTCCAAATATCTCGCGTAGAGATTCCATAATCTCCTTGACAGTACTCATACTCTCATATTTCTTAGCCAACATCAGATATGCTGGCAAGAATATAGGCACGGGCTTTCTCGTTAGCCCTGATCCATCTGTCGTATGCATCTCCACATTTTGGTTTGCATTTGAGCTAGGAATGGGAGGACACACTTCTATTAAAATAAACCGTAGGTCATCTATCACCAGTATAGTATTTAGGTTTGATTTCCACGTAGCATAGTTATCTTCGATAAGTTTATCAGAAGCTAATAGATGTACTAAAGAACTCGTCATTTTGAAAATATAAACAAATTTTATTAGAGAATTATTTTTAAACTCAATCATATTTTAGAAAAGTAATAATTACCCAAAATTCCCATTATTTTTGCAATGATACTATAGCAATACATTCTTGACTAAATACTATCCCTAGAATAACTCATATTCCGATAGTCATTTAGTTATCGTTTTTTTTTTCAGAACATACTAACACTTTAGTAACTCCGTAAGTGTAACCCTCCATTTTCAGACCTCAGAGGTCAGCCCCAACGATGCTACCGAATTGGAAAGTCAAAATTGGAAAATGACCTAAGAAATCCTATCCATTTCTGGAGTTTGAGTTGTTCCGAATCTTATATTACAATCCTCCGAGGGGATAGTCATCGTTAAACGACTAGTGAGGTCGACTTAAAGATGACAAGCAGGCGCAAAATAGGAATCTCACGGTCCAAACAAACGAAAGAGACCACAGAACACGTTGACACATATCCTTCCCCCACTTACTATGAACTACTTCCCACATTCACCTTAATATTGACCCATACAAATACTTTCCGAATGGAATAGTCGAGGTTCATAATCAACACGAAGCGTTGTATGGACGTCATGGTATGAACTTTCTAGATACGTGAGAATTGAAATCAGTATATCATATATTTGATTTTACATTGAACAACTTCCCTTCATTCACCTTGATATTGACCCCATACAAACACTGTCCGAATGGAGCAGTCGAGGTTCATAATTGACACGAAGCATTGCATGGATCTCACGGTGTGAACATCTTAGGACGTGAGAATGAAAATCAAAACATTACTTTTGATTTTGCTGTGAACAACTTTCCCTATTCACCTGATCTTGATTCATGCCAACACTTTTCGAATGGAGTAGTTGAGGTTCATAATCGACACGAAGTGAAGCATGAATCTCAATGTGAACTCTTAGGGACAAGAGTGGTAAAAATAACATATCGTATACATTATTAATCTCTCACTGAAGCATTCTAAATTCCTACTGAAGTGTTCTAATAACATATCATATATGCTATTAAACTCCCATTGAAGTGTCCAAACATTTATTTGGGCATATTTTTACTCAGGTTTGTTCTGGCTAATTAAACAACCTAAGTCTAGGTTTTTATCCAAATATAACGTTTATATTTGGATTTAACCTATTATGTGATAAACCAATTTTAAAACCTTACACCACTCACTTATTGCTCATAAAACTGGTTAACAACGCTAAATTATTCGGCCATAATCCCTAAGTAGAAGGTGTTTTGTAGACCATCAATTTAAGAACCCCCAGCCTTAGACAGGATTATTTACCAGTTGAGTTTGTATCCATATTTTACAAGATGACGACCTATTTTAACTATTAAAACAGGTGATTAACCTACGTGAGCATGCGACTTATCTTTGTTATGAATTTTAAATGTCTAATCCAATTTTATAACAACTTACAAAATTTTAGACATGCTAAGCATCCATAATATATATCAAAGGCATTCAACATTTAATATAACATTTATATTAAAACATATGAAACCCTATACATGCATACTATATATTATAACACTTTATAACATACTTTCAATTCATGTATCATGCTTCCTATGGTAGGATTTAAAATCTACATGGCATACTTTATGCACATACAGTATTTATTTAATTATAACATACATCACATGCATAAATAATTAAACACAAACTGATATGATTTTAGTTTTGGCATTTACAAGCAAGCAAAGGCCTAATTATTACAAAAATCAGCAAAAATCGGCCACAAAACACTTCAGGATTGCTTGAACCGCCTTGAACTGGACTCGAACCTCTCAAATCAGACCTCCAATGCTCAAAACTTTGCTAATTCGGGCAAAAACCATCGAATACCATCAAACATCGAGAACATCGAGTATGCCATTGATCATCGAGTATGCCCTTGTGCATCGAGTATTTCATTAAATACCATCAAGTATGCCATTTCCATCGAGTACCATCGAGTATGGTATCATGCAATGAGTATTTCAAAAAATACCATCGAGTATGCTATCGATTACCATCAAGTATGTATCATGCATTGAGTATTTCACCAAATACCATCGAGTATGAACATCAAGTACCATCAAGTATGGCATCATGCATTGAATATTTCACCAAATACCATCAAGTTGCTCATTGAGTATGGCATCGCACATCGAGTTTTAGAGCATCGAGTATTGGGCAGTGACTAAAAATCCAGTTCCTGCTGCTTGACCTTGTTCACTTCTTTCTTCAATTACAACCTAACTGCAACTCTAATGACTCCATACGAATTATAAACACTTAAACACACATTAAGGCCCATTAAACAAGAGCCAGTTACAAGAATTATAACATAATTGAAAAGAAAACAATGTCAAAACTCAGGAAAAAAAAACATATCAGTTCACCATTCTCATACAATTTATGAAAAAAATACCCACTAAGCCAAAGTTAAATCGAATTGAATGCTTAAATGATGATCTGATACCAATTGTTAGATTCAAGAAGCAAGAAGCGGAAGCAAACCATGATCATCAAGCATTCTAATTTATTAATTTTGACTTCAAACTAAGCATGCTCATAAACTAAAAGCAGAGTTTTAACATTAACCTTTGAAATACCTTTGATTCACAATCTTCAGCTGTAATCTCCTTCTTCTTTAGATGTGAACCACCACAAGGTCATCCCTTATTCTCTTGGTGCCTTAGATTGAGTTGTGAGACTCAAAATAAGGTTGAATCGAAGGGAATTGGAGAGAAGGTTACTGGTTTTACATAGTGTGAAGAACACTTTGATTTTTCTTTTAATTTTGTGATTTTCAAAATCAAAAAACATTTCAATTTAAAAAAAATGAAATTTTATTAATTTTAAAAAACTAATTCAATAATTAATTTTCTTATAAAATTAATAATTTAATATCAAATATTAAATTAATTTAACACCAATTCCACTTTTATGAATCCCTATTCATGAAATTAACATTTGAATCATATTTAAATATTAACTGATTCTCCAATTTCGTTTAGTTCCAAAATTAAATATGTAATTATATTACATATAATTACTAATTCCCTTAATTCTAATTTGAACGTTTCAAATCAACTTATCACGCTACTCTAAGGCTAATCTGTTTGTGAGCTAATAGGGAGACCTAGTGGACTTACAGATCATGGACTCCAACAATTCGAGATTAATTGGCTAAACTCTTTACACCAAATTAACTCCCATTCGTTAACTACTAGGTCACTCCACTATACCAAAGTTGCACTCCTCTCACTGTAGATATATTGTGTCAACTCAATATAACCATGATTAGTAAGTTAACTCTTCATAGGTTGTTCATAATAACGGTTGGGATGAAAGGCTGTTTTACCTCCGAGATTACCTCTTGTTCCTTAAGTCCCACTAATCTTCTAATGAACAATTGGTTTGTGATCCAATCATCAAACTGAGTCCCTCTCGGGCTAATGAGAGAGTGGGGCCCCTTCTTCAAGACCCGGAGTTAGCACTTAAGGGAACAATCTCTTTACTATCCCTAAAAGCGGGTAGGAGTGAATTCTATCTTGCACCATATGTCTCCAGCTATCTACCCAATCTTACCCATGAAATGGGAGGCTTATTGAGCCGGCGTTGTTGAGTCAACCCTCACTTATGCAAATCTAAGGATAATCTTGAATAAATAGTCATAGCTAGCTCAGGATTAAGGTCAAATTACCTAGGTCATCGTTTTGAAATAGTCAGTCTTAAACAGTAAACAACGTTATGAAGTAAGAGTGACTTATTTCGTGGTCTGATCTTGTGCAAACTCATTGCACAAGTCGCCCCCATTTCTCATGTCACTACATGTACGAATTAGGATCACTTCGTTTGTAGCACTTTACAACTCCTTGTAACAACTACAGAGTGGATCGCATCTGATAGTGTTATCAGAATAAGGCACCAACTTTATTCATATACTAGATCATTTTGACTATTTACTTGAACCTGATCCACTTTTATGTCTCCACATAAATTTTAAGTACTCATATAATAGTCATGGATCTTTTAGTTTATTGGATTTATTTCTAAAATGAAATAAGCAATTCATATATTCAATAACAACTTATTGAATTTTCAGAATAAGTTCTATTGTTTACAAACCATGAGTTTTAGGACATAAAACCCAACACACCCTTAGGAACTAAGTATGTTCTTTCAACTTCTGATACAAAGAGGATTTAGAAAAAAAAAAAAAAGGAGAAAAGGGGAAGGCTCCCGCTATTGGTAAAGGCAAGGGCAAAACTAAGGCTGAAAAGGACAAATATGTCCACTGTAATGTGGATGGTCACTGGAAGCACAATTGCCCCAAGTACCTTGCTGAGAAGAAGAAAAAGAAGGAAGGTAAATATAATTTACTAGTCCTGTAAACTTGTTTAGTAGCAAATGACCATGATGCCTGGATACTTGATTCAAGAGCCATTAATCATGTTTGTTTTTCTTTACAGGGGATTAGTTCCTTTTAGTAGCTAGAAGAGGGTGAAATGACACTCAAGTTTGGAACGGGGGACGCCATTTTAGCTGGTGCAGTGGGAGCTACTTAGTTGTCTTTTGGAAATAGATTTTTGTTTTTAGAAAACTTATACATTTTTTCAAGATGAAGAGGAACCTTGTTTGTATTTCCTAACAATCATACTTTGTTTTTTTTTTTTTTAATTCAAATGAAGCGTTCATTTTGAAAATGATGTAATTATTTGTTCAGGTAAACTAGAAGACTTTATATGTGTTAAGACCAACTAATCAAAAGTACTTTTAAATCATGAGATGTTTAAAACTGCTAATACTCAAAGTAAAAGGCATAGAATTTCTCCAAGTAACAATCAAATATACCTTTGGCATTTGAGACTAGGCCACATAAATCTCGATAGGATTAGGAGATTGGTAAAGAATGGACTTCTAAGAAAGATAGAAGATGATTCATTACTTCCATGTAAATCTTTTCTCGAAGGAAAAATGACCAAAAGACCTTTTACTGGAAAATGTTATAGAGTCAAAGAGCCCTTAGAGCTCATACATTCAGATATTTTTGGTCCAATGAATGTAAAGGATAGAAAAGGGTGCGAATATTTCATCTTATTGATAGATAAATATTAGAGGTATGGTTACTTATACCTAATGGAATATAAGTCTGAAGCCTTTGAAAAATTCAAAGAGTACAAGGCTGAAGTTGAAAACCTATTAGGTAAAAGTATTAAAACACTTCGATCTGATTTGGGTGGAAGTACATGGATTTAGAATTTCAGGACTAGTTGATAGAACATGGAATTCAATCCCAACTCTTAGCACCTTGTACACCACAATAGAACGGTGTATTAGAAAGAAGAGATAGAACCGTATTGGATATGGTTTGTTCTATGATGAGCTATGCTCAATTGCCTTAATCGTTTTGGGGGTATGCAATGGAGACTTCACATCTTGAACAATGTTCCCTCGAAGAGTGTTCTGAAACACCTTTTGAGTTACCCTAAGGAAATGAGAGGTGATCTGTTCTTTTGACTTCAAGAAAATAAAGTGTTTGTATCGACAAACACTACATTTTTAGAGGAAGACCACATGAAAGATCATAATCCACGTTGTAAAGTGATATTCAATGAAGCTACTAAAGAATCAATGAGGGTTGTTGATGAAGTTGGTCCTTCATCAAGAGTTAATGAAGAAGCCAGCACTTCAGGTCAGTCTCGTCCTTATCAATCATTGAAAGTGCCTTGACACAGTGGGAGAGTTGTGATACAACCTGACCATTAGTTGGGTTTAACTGGAACTCAAGTTGTCATACCAGATGATGGTGGAGATGATCCATCATCTTATAAACAGGCAATGAATGACGTAGACAAGGACCAATGGGTCAAAGCCATGGACCTTGAAATGGAGTCTATCTATTCCAATTCAGTATAGAAGCTTGTAGATTTACCTGAAGGGGTCAAACCCATAGGGTGTAAATGGATCTACAAAAGAAAGAGAGATGTAGCTGGGAAGGTATAGAACTTCAAAACTAGACTTGTAGCAAAGGGTTATATCCAAAGGGAAAGGGTTAATTATGAGGAAACTTTTGCCCTTGTTGCTATGCTTAAGTTTAAAAGAATTCTCTTGTCCATAGCCATATATTATGAATATGAGGTATGACAAATGAATGTCATGACTGGTCTTTTGAATGGAAATCTTGAGAAGGATATCTTTATGTCTCAGCCTGAAGGGTTCATAGCCCAAGGTCAGGAGCAAAAAGTTTACAAGCTGAATCGATCCATTTATGAGTTGAAATAGGCATCCAAATCTTAGTACATTAGATTTGATACAATGATCAAATCTTTTGGCTTTGATCAAAATGTTGATGAACCTTATATCTATAAGAAAATCATCAAAGATATACTAACTTTTCTAATACTTTATGTGAATGATACCCTACTCATTAGGAATGATGTAGGGTACCTTACTGACTTAAAGGAATAGTGACCTTAGACACCTTAACAAGTTGAGGATATATTCCCTATATGCTTTGCAGTAGGCTAGACTTTTGTTATGCAATAGGAATTATCAGTAGGTACTAGTCCAATCCAGGGTTAGACCACTGGACAGTGTTAAGAACATCCTCAAGTATCTTAGGAGAACGAGGGATTACCAGCCGGTGTATAGAGCTGAAGATTTGATCTTTATAGGATACATTGACTTTGATTTTGAACTGACAAGGATTCGGGAAAATCCATGTCAGGATCAGTGTTTACCCTGAACAAGAGAGTTGTAGTTTGGTGTAACACCAAGCAAGGATGTATTGCAAAGAATCATTATGGAATCTGAGTATGTGCTACTTGTGAAGCAAAAAAAGGAAGAAGTTTGGCTAAAAAAGTTTCTAAGTGATTTGTAATGGTTTCAAATATGGACTTACCCATCCCTTAATATTGTGACAATAGTGGGCTAGTAGCTAGTGCTGATTTATTTACGAAGGCACTCTCTCGGCTAAAGTGTATAAGGGTCATCTAGATAATCTAGGTCTACGAGACATGTACATTGGATAATCTAGGAAAAGTGGGAGATGTGTAATAGGTACATGGATGCCCTAGTTTATTGTATTTATTTACAATAATGTCGTCTTTGGATTGTGTATAACTCACTGACTAGAGTTTTAGTTCAAATGGGAGTTTTTTTAGTTTTATGCCTTAAAACTCGTAGATAGTAAATGTTTATAATTGACTGTCATCAATAAAGAGTTATAGATTTTAAATCAATAAATGTTATTGTTTGTATTATTGTTTAATTTGTCGTAATCATCCTAAATCCATCGAAGGTGCCTTATGAGTCTTGAACTGTATGTGGAGACTGAAAGAGAAACCGCTGAAGGTTTTTCAGTGGAAGCGGGGATCGTTTCCATTTTAGTTCTAATAGAATTCATAAATTTTACATATCAGAAAAATATGCATTAAGAAACATAAAATTACAGCGTGCTTTTGAGTGAGAATTAGGGAAGAAGATGACACTTACCCTTGATGCCAATTAATTCTTCACGTATTCCCTCGACCAGGATCTTCTTCTCTAAGATCTCTAATTTGAAAACCCAAATGGCACCACCACAAAATAGAACCTCCTGTATTCTCCTTAGGGATTGAGAATAAGCAGGAGGCGTGGGCTCTGCTATGGATTTTGGAAGAGGGAAAAGAGAAGAGAGGGGAATGAGGATAAGTTTTTCCTAGAGAGAACTCTACTCTGTTGAACTTCGAGGAATAAGATGAAGAATGAATCGTTTAACCAACCAACCTCGCTGCACGTTTTTCTAAGGAAATTTATATATATATACACACACATTATATATATATACACACACATTATATATTATATCAAATATAACATATAACCTATAGTATTATTTTTTCTCAACGGTGCATGACATTTAATATAAATCATATTTATACTAAATTCAATTACATGAATCTCATCCATATAATTAATATTCGAATCATATTCAAATATTTAATTCCTCTCAACTATTTATGATATTTAACATAAATCATATTTATATTAAATTTAATTATATGAATCTCATTCATATAATCAGTATTTGAATCATATTCAAATTCCTTTCAAAATACTTTATATTATAATGTATTTAATACATTATATTAATTATATCACATATAATTAATTTAAATAATTATATCATATATAATTAATTTCCCTCAATTAATTTGAACAATTCAAATTAATCCAAAATTAATTCTCAATTGAATCCCTCTTGAGCTACAGATGGGACCTCGTGGACTTGTAGATTGAAGCTCCAATGGTACTTGGATAATTAATTAAAATCTTTAATTAAATTACCC
Organism: Benincasa hispida; assembly: GCF_009727055.1. Taxonomy (NCBI): domain Eukaryota; kingdom Viridiplantae; phylum Streptophyta; class Magnoliopsida; order Cucurbitales; family Cucurbitaceae; genus Benincasa; species Benincasa hispida. The sequence goes on along the minus strand of NC_052359.1, from coordinate 18,453,988 downwards.
AACTTCCATTAATTGTCGATCATTCCACTAAAGACTGACAGCTGCACTCTTCACAGTACAGATATATTTCTGTGTCTATTGGATATAACCAGTCAATAATGCAATGACCCTTCACAAATTGTTCGTAAGTACAACTGGGCCAAAATTACCGTTTCGGCCCTATAGTTACATCCAACTTCTTAAGTACCATTGATTCCTCTAATGAATAATAAGTCATAGTCTAACTATGACCAACTCTCTTTTGGGCTAAAAGAGGGTGTGGCCACAATGTTCAAGCCCTAAATTCAGCCTTTAAGAGAGAAATTTATCTACTTACCCTGACATCAGGGAAGAAGTGAATTTCGTCTTGTATAGTTGTGTTTCCAACTCTCCAGTGAGATGAATCCCCAAAATGGTAGGCATATTGAGTTGGCCATCTGACCACTCTCACCCATAAAAATCAAATGACCGCCTTCATGGGCAAAAGTTCACAACTCACTCAGGATTCAGGTCATGTCACCTATGGTCATCTTAGTGAAATATGAGTCAATACTATTAACGGTGTTATATAATAAGACTAATCATTTCGTGATCCAGTCTTATACAAACTCTCTGTATAAGATACCCCCGCTCATATGTCTCTACATGAATGATTAAGATCAGATCATTTGTAGCACTTTACCACACTTGTAACATCTATAAAGCGGGTCGTATTCGTAGTGTAACTAGGATAGGTACCCAAATTTATCCATCTACTATAATGTATATAAAACTGTTTTAAACAAGTTCTACATGTACGTCTCTACATACTTGTATAAATTATATAAAATAACCTAGGATCTTAGTTTTTAGATTGAATTTATGCTCATAAAATAACAATTATTTTATTAATAACAATTTGTTTATACAATGTTTACAAACTACGAGAATATAACAGAGATTCAGGACACCAATCCAACCAGAGACATACGGTGATAATGCTCAAGATTTAGCCTAAATGGTCTACAGTATAGGGATAAGGCCTGTCTCTTATACACATCTAGATGTGTATAAGAGACAGGTATAGGAATAAGGCTGGGTACCTTATCCTGGTAACACTATGGATATGACCCACCTTGTATTTGATATAAATGTAATGATCCAACATGTTCATGTAGGTGGCATGCGAGTGAAGGTATCCTATGCAATGAGTTTGCATAAGACTGGACAGCGAAATAGTAATCACTAGATGTAACACTGTCGACTAGTTTGGTTCCTATTTCAATAGGATGACGTAGGTGACTTAGTCTTAATCTTGAGTATATTATGAACTATTGTTCACGAAGGATTGTCCTTTGATCTGCATAGGTGAGGGGCGCAAGAGCGCTCGATCAGTGAGCTATTACGCACGCTGAAAGAGGCCTCCGATAACTTAGCTAAAATCGGAAATGCTTATAGTAAGCAAAATAATACGAAAAGAAAAAGAAGGAGGCAGAGTTTGGTTTTTTGGGGGTAGATCGTCGACCCAATATGTGTACCATTTTGAGGACGAGACCAAGTGGGGAGCACTGGTACTTAAGGAGCCAGAGGTAACCAAAGGGTAAAACAATAATTTGATCCAATTGGAATTACAAACACTTATGAATGATTAATTCACTGTTATTGGTCTATATCCGAGGACATAGAAATATAGTTGTGGTGAGAAGAGTGCAGTTGTGGGTCTTTAATGGAGTGTACCCACAGTTAAGAATATTGATTAACTTGATTAAAGAAGTTGACCAATTAATCCCATATCATTGGAGCTTCTAATCTATAGGTTCACCAAGTTCCCTCATTAGCTCACTAGAGGATACTTAAGTGGGATAATTTGAATTGTTCAAATTAATTTGAGAAAACTATATATTGATGTGATTAATATATAATTAATTATAGATTTGATCTATAATTAAATATGAAGAAGTAATATTTGAATAAGATTCAAATTATTTAATTCAAGTGAATTAGAATCACAATGAATTATTTAATAGAGCGCTTTTGCACATATACATGGGATGTATATGATAATCAAATATATACATTAAATGGGTTTAATGTATAAATGATTATTTTATTATTGTGCAAATTAAAAATTAAATAAGTGTTATTTAATTAAATGGGCTAATTAACTAAATGAATGTTATTTAATTATAGAAAAGAAAGATATATTGGGAAAGATTCTTAACTCTTTCCTATATAAAGACCTTCTCATGGCCCTTTGGATGTACACATACTACCCACTTTGGTTGTATAGACACTCTGACAATACACAATTCTCTTGTGTTATTATGCAGAATTTTCTCTAAGCCAAATCTTCTCTACTCTCCTTCTCCCAGTAGTTGGATACCACCTATTCTTCTATTGGGATCCCAGAGAATAACAAGATAACTCTCATGGTAGTGTTTGAGATCGCTCAAGGAGTTGTTCGTGATCAAGACCGCTTGGAGATTCGTTCATTGGAACCTTAGAGAAGCTTGTTCGTGGCGCTAGGGAATCTACAAAGGTAAGAACTGCTCTAACCCTTTTCCCTAGAAGCATGCTAGTTTACATGTTTATCTATTCCGCCTAGAATAGAGATTATATTTGTTGTAAAAAATCGAATTGCGGGATGAAACGTGATCTCTTGCGAGAACGCTTCCACTGTGGTCGGGATTCAATCTTGGTCCCTGCAATCAATCTTTCCCCAAATTAAAATATCTTCTCGGAGCAAAGAGAATAATCAAGTATATTAATGGGATAAGTGATTACAGGTTATTCTATACTTCTAACACTAGCAGCTCTCCTGTAGGCTATTGTAATGCTGACTGGGCTGAGGACCAAAAAAAAATCTAATATCTTGGTTTAGCAAGAAATTTTTTTTTGTCTTATTATCTACTATAGAAGCCGAATATATTGCAGTAGGCAGTGGTTGTACCCAATTAATGTGGATGAAACAAATGTTAAAAGATTATGATGTTCCACAGGAAGCCATAGCTCTTTATTGTGACAACATAAGTGCGATCAATATTTCAAAAAGTTTGGTCTAGCACAAGCGAACTAAACATATTAATATTCGACATCACTTCATTAGTAATCTAGTTGAAAATAAATAAATTGTTCTTGAACATATTCAGGCTAAAGATCAGTTTGCACATATTTTACTAAAGTTTTGGATGCAACTCAATTTGAAGCTTTTTAAGAGCAAGTTTGGGCCTTTGTAAAATTAATTTATAGCAACTAATTAATTTGTGTTGTTTTTGGCAGCGTTGGGCATGGTTATTAACAAGCCCATGACTCTCTGTTGGTGGCCCACATTTTGTTTCATGATGTGGTTATTTTAAATTTAAAATTAAGTAGGTGACAGTTATTAATTGAGGCGGTAATTCATTCCAACGTGGTTGTTCATATTTTTTTCCCACGTTACTTAAACGACTCGTGTGATCTGTTTTGTGTATTATACTTGCATGATGGTGATTATTAGAAAGAAGACTTATGTTCATGAGAAAAAGATGGTTCGTTTGAAAGAGAAAGCTAATGAAAAGAAGATTGTTGAAATAGATATCCCCGTGACTACTACCAATGCTTATGGAATTCGAATACGAGGGTTACATTCTCCCTCAAACGATAATCTTGCTACTTCTCGTTCCATCAAGTGAAAGAGATCAAATGTTGGTTCTCCAGTCTCTGTTAAGAGGAAGATTGACATGTTGTCCACAATCGCCTTGACTACGACTGATCTTGTAGGATCATGTAAGACAATTTTAGCTAACTCTAACAAATCATCTTCTAGTAGTTCCTCTGAATCTAAACAAGATTACCTTGTTGTGAGTCATGTTTCTAAGAAAAACATGTCTTCTGACCATGGTGAACCTTATAGTAAAGAAGTTCGAGTTTATGAACTGTTTTTTTAACACATCGAATTTTCCCTCTACTTTTGAAACTAGTCCTGTTACTGAGAATGTTCATGTCTCTAGAACTAGCATTGACGCTCCTTTGAATGTTGTTAGTTCGTCTGAACTGATTGATCGAGTTGTGCATGAGTCTAAGTTGAGTTCTTGTGGGAATGTTACTGTGAATGTCTCTAGTTCTACTATTAATGAGCTCGTTGTGTTATTGTCTGTGTGTAAGAATAAAAGTGTTGTTGAAAGGTCTGTTGAATTCTCTTTTGTTCATGTTGTTGATGGTGGGTCTGATAAAAATGAATTTTTAAATAATCAAGTGCTCGATAAGTCTGCTAATTTGTTGTCTTCGAGTGAGAATGTTGAAAAAGTGTAAGACGAGAGTGGTAATCTTGAAAGCATTAATGTTGATCATAACCAGTTTGATAAAGGAGGGGAGTTCTGCAAAACCTTTGGGTAATCCTCATGAGTCAAATTCTTCCAGTTAGGATGATGTTCCTCTTAGCCAAATGTTGTCCAAGTTGAAAGATGTCGTAGAAAATGCAAAGATTAGTTTGAGTCTTTAAAAGAAAATTCTAATGAAGAAGATGCTGAAGACGTATCTGAGTCTTCCACAGATTAGGAGTTGATCAACAGTTTTTATGATGAGTTTGAAAATGTCCAAGGGACAGCCGCTCGTGCATATACACGAGGTCAAAAGAAAAAGTTAAATCCTACCTCTATTCCTTTTGTGCCTCTTGATGTGCCTCATTTCACTCTGAGGAAAGTGCTTTCTTTTGAAAGTTTGTTACTAAGAGGAAGATTTTTGCTGAAAAGGTTTGTCAGAAAAGGCTCAAGAATGTCTTGATATCATAGAGTTGATTATCAAAGCTGATATAATAGGGACTATATTGAACCTTGTTCCCTATTATCTTAGACTTGTCAGAGAATTTATTATGAATATCTCGCCTGCTTTTGATGATGCCAATTCTCCCGACTTTCGAAGGGTTTATTCAGAAGCTACAACTTTGTTTTTATTACTATTGTGATCAATTCTTTTCTTGATAGGAATGTTTCCCTTAACACACATGAGTTGTGTTCTTCTGTGAAATATTTTGTTTCTGAATTAATATAAAGGTTTGAAGAATGTTTGGCCTAAGACTGGACAGTTTGCTTCTGTTGAGCTACATGTTGAATATGTTGTGTTGTTTTACATTAGGATTGCCAGTTGGTGTCCTCCTTCTCACACTCTAGTTTTTCAATTGCTTTGGCTACTTTGTTATATAAATTTGGAAAAAGTGCTACTTTTGACTATCGAGCTTTTGTCATTGGATAATTATGAAGGCATATTGGATCACAAGCTTTGAGCTTACCCATTACTTATCCAAGATTGATTTGTCGAATTATGCTATCTTAGAAGCTTGACTTGCTCTCAGATGCTGAACCTATTAGTGCCAATCTTGGGATGTTGAATTTCAACTACAAATTATTTCAAGGGCATTTTGTTCCAAACATTACTCCTTCTTCTCCTAGTACTGTCGAGGAAGCCCCAAGTGCAGATTTGGTTGCCTTTTCCTTTGGTCATCATCTTATGCACTCTTTGTCTGAGGAGATTAAAATGCTAATGATGTTATAGATCATGCTTCTGATGGAAGTGTGTACTTACTATGTTGGTGAATTTGATGAGGTAGGTTGGGGAAGATTCTGATTGTGTTGGGCCTTCTTCATAAATATTTTCTTTAAGCCAGGGAGAGTTGGTTGATTGGTTGCCATTTTGACTTTTTTTTTTTTTTTTTTGGCTTGGTCTGATGGTTGGATGACAACAGATGCAAACGTTTGGTTTGGTGTTTGGCCTGTTGTCGGTCTTTGGACTGTTGTTTATGTTTCGATATCTTTTGTCTTTGGTGGGTCGAGACTTGTTTTTCTCAGCCTTGTTCTTATTTTTGCATGGACCTTTAATACTACTATGGTTTAACAGTTCTATTATTTTTTGTCTACCCTTGTTAATTGTTGGTATGGGTTGGAAGTGTTTAATATGTCCAGTGTTAAAGAAATTATATATTTGGTAGTTTGTTAGAAATGTGATATTGCCTAATTATATTTCTTTTAGGTAGTTGGCATTGACCCCTTGGGCTTTTAGAAGTTGTCTTTGTTTTTTTCTTTGGTGGATCTTGTCTCAAATGATGCTATTTTAGATGTCAAATATGCAAAATATTTCTTTTCTTATTTAACTTATTCTGCAGAATATTTTATTTGGGATGTTTTCCTTTATGGTGGGCTAATGATTTTATGTGGGAATATTTTCCATCATTGTGTTGTGCTATATAAGTCCAAGAAGTCTTCATACTAGGGTTACCACATCAATTATTTGTAAGATTATTATGTGAGCTTTACAGAATTCTTACAACACTACATTGTTTTTTAGTAGAAGTTCTTTGAGCTATTTCTGGCGGTGTGTTCTTCACTTGTTCTTACTTCAAATCACGAAGGTTGATTAGTCTTAGAGGGAGCCCAAGACTTTTTTCATCGAGAAGGATTTCTCAAACCTTAGGGGGAGCCTAAGGTATTATTCATCGAGAAGGGAGTTCTCAAGATTTAGGGAGAGCCTAAGTTCTCATGTAAAGGAGTTTACAAGTAGAAGGAAAGATATCATCAAGTGAGGGGGAGTCTCACACACTTAGGGGGAGCCTAAGTTCAAGAGAGAGGGAGTCTCACATCTAGGGGAAGCCTAGGTGATCAGCTAAGTCAGGTTGTATGGGTGTCACTGTAATCGCGGTTATTTACAGATAAGTACAACAATGAAATTACTTGACTTTTATATATATATATATATATATTGTGGAATATCTTTTCCAATCAGCAATCTCGTTGTGTTTATCTTTGATTTACGCTCTGTTATTTTATTGTTCTCTCTAAAATTGTTAGGACATCGTGTGAGACAATCGTATAGTGTGTGAATAACCAATTTCCAAAAATTCACCTCAAATGGTCTCTTTGATCATTTAACTCTTTAAAGCTCCAAGTTCGTCTTTGCCTAGAAATCGACTCCCGATCGTCCTTGTAGAGGGCCTTAATCGAACTCCATTAATTCTGAATGAAAAGATTTTTTAAATAATGTTGGAAATGTCACAGTGCCTTAGCAACAAAAGCAGTGCCACAACACTGTTGAATTAAAATGACGAGCCCATGAATCTGTATTGCAGTACTGTAAGGCTAGAGTTTAGCATTGTATCACTGCCCTATTTTATGGCCTCAACCTTAAAGTGCCAAGCCTAGCGTTGTGGCACTACTTTAAGGTCATTTCCGTCTCCATTTGACCTCTTTTCATGTCTTAGCACTATTTTGCCCTTCTTAAGACTATTTTCTTCAAAACTCTACTAATTTCGCTTGAATGCTCAGTTCTATAAATTCAACATAGAAAAGCATCAACGAATACTAATTATCCATCAAACCAACAAAATTCTAAGTTTAAGAAAACACTTTTTTAGTGCTTTTCAAAAAGTTGCCAAAAGTTTGTAGATATATTACCGAATATCGCAAATAAGTCATCGACACATGTCGTCTGGTTGTTTCAATTTCTTGCCTTTTCAATTCCAGTTTTACAATTTCTAACTATTCTGGATTTTCAACCTTATCTTTCAGAGAAATTTGACTGTATGATAGATTTTATTGTTTGGTTTTGAAAAATAGCAAAAAATGTAAAACATCATATTTATAGCCGCTCACACCTTCGTCACATATAGAATGTTGAAGATATGCCCCTAGAAATCTCTAACTTTCTAGATACATGTAACTAAATATTCAAATAAGAACTCAATATCTTGTGGATTTGTTCTTTAGATATAATATATATTTTCATTTTTAGATGTACTTGCAAATATAGTATTTTTTATCTGAAGAGTGAGTTGTACCTAACCTTTGTGTTCTCCACTTCTTTACCACAAACACAAAAAAGGAAAAAAATATTTTAAAGAAATAAAATTGCCACTTAACAATTTTATATTGAATGCAGCTTGGACTGCACACAACTAAATAGTTTTCTTACCCGAATATTTTTTTTAAAATTTTAAACTATTTTAGTTGTTATCCAATTATCATATCATTTATTGAATTTTAGCTTTTTTTTTTTAGTATATCATTTTAATTATTGTATGATATATTTATCTATATGACCAAATTAAAAATTCAAATGTGAAAAAGTTAAAAGATAAATTGTCAAAGGTGAATTACACTTGGGCAACAATTATACTGATTTTCATATATGCCCTCGCAATTGCACGGTAAAAAAATAATTTGTAGTTTATTTATATATTTTTAATTAATTTTAATATTGCAACGACAAATATTGTGACAATTATACCAAACTACAAATTGACATCTTGATTGGCTTGCACATTGAAAGCGAAATTTATTGTTATATTTATCGTGGATGATTTTTCAAATTGTAAATAGTAACATGACAAATATTATCATCATGGTTAGATTAATTTTATAATTTGTTTACTTGGATATATGAAAATGATTTTATCATCCAATAGTGAGTTACAACTAATTCAACTCCAACGATGGATAACATTATTATTTTTATTAGAAAATTTTATTTTTTATTTAAATAAAAATTATATTGAAAATGACTCATTCAAACCTAAAAAATTTCACAAAAAATATTTGGTTATGAAATTTTTTTCTTAAGAAAAAAAAATGAATAATTTTTCCTAAAAAACAAAATGTTGTGAATTTCTTGGGACTGAGAATTGAATTACTGTTCTGGAATGTAGTTTGTACCTTTTTTTCCTTAAAAGGCTATTGCACTAGTTTATAATTTGTTTTATGATGAAATCAATATTTACCATAAACTGTAACCACTTCAACTCAAAGCTTTCAATCTCATTCAAATCATTTAAGGGCAAAAAAAATTTAAAAATGTGGCTGCTGGGATTCGAGCCCAGGTCTCCACGGCCACAACGTGGAATTCTCACCACTAAACTACAGCCACACAACAATCTAAGAACTATAAATAATGTATCAATTATTAAAGTACCATTTTGGTAACTATTCCGTTTTTTATTTTTAGTTTTTAAAATTAACCATATTTCCTCCCATTCTTTTTATTTTTTAAGATAATGATTGAATTTTTAACCAAATTCCAAAAACAAAACAACTTTTTAAAACCTTTTATTTTTTAAAAATTTGGCTTGATTCTTTAAATCATCTGTAAAAAATGATAACATTTATCAAATTAAAAACTATAGAAAATCTATAAATTGATTAAAAAAAAAATAAAAAACCTAACGTTATTGGAAATATAACGTTCAAGGACTGAATTTGTTATCTATATTTAAATTGATAATTCATAGATTTGAACCATTATAGAAAAAAATCTAATGGTTAGATTTAAAAATTTGAACCGTTATAGAAAAAAATCTATAAATATAGATTTAAAAAATATAGAAAATCTATAAATAATAATAATTGGAAATATAAATATGATGCATCAACATTATTATTATTTATCAATTTCCATAAAATATTAACGTTAAAGGACTGAATTGGAACCATTAAAACTTAAAAGTACAAGATTAAAATGGAATAAAAAAAAATACGAAAGCAATATTCTAACCAATATTTATATTATTTCTCTATTTGGCGTTTGAACTAGAAATACTTGTATTGAGTGATTATTAAAAATAGAGTATATTTTTATTTATATATTGGAAGGGGGCTATATCCATATTTTATAACTCATGTGGGTAGACTTCTAAATGTATATGATAACTTTATAACCCAATTATAAAGAATAATAATAATATAGAAAATTACATTCATGGTTCTGTTTAGGCTATTATATTAAACATTTGAATCAACTAAATTTTAAAAATTTCAATAATACTTTTAAACTTTTTTTAAAAAAATTAAAAAATACATTAACTATTATTACTTTATTTCAAAAATAACTTTGAACTTTTAGACGTTTTAATAATGTAAACTTTAAGAAGGTTCAAAAAAATACTTTTATCATAATATATAGACAAAATAATACTTCATTTCAAAAATATATTTGAACTTTCAAATTTTGCATTAACACTCTTGACCTTTAAAAAAAAGTTTAAAAAAATTATCTTGAGTTAGAAAAGAATCAATTCATTTACAAATTACATTTTTTGCCAACTACTTTAATATCTATATATCTCAACCAGCATCGATACAAAGACCAACACAAAAACTTTAAGAATCACCAAATTTTTGGACTTTCTAAATAAAATCTCAACCACGACAAAGACGAGTACTAATCACAATTGGGTGATAGAGCGAGCACCAATGAGGGGATCTTCAAAGTTTTCTCTTTTTTTTCTTTTTTTCAATGGCCATTTTTTTCGTCCTCTTCCTAGACATCACCTTTTCTATGCAATATTTAGAAAAACATTTTGTAGTTTGTTTGAACTTTTTGAATTAATTTTAGTGTTGCGAACGACGTTTTTCATGACAAATTTCCTAGACTACAAATTGACATCAGAAACTTGTAATTCACAACCGTACAGTTCTTCATATTTTAATTTTAAATTTAAATTAGTATGTAAAAAGAAATTGATTAGATTGTTGCTAGTTTTTAGTTGACATTTTTTTAAACACAAATTGACAATATGAACTTAAAATAGTGTCACCCAAAGGCAACTCAAATACTTGGGTATCTATGATTCGAGACAAATTTGAATTTTCATCATTAATTTTTCATATAATATTACAAGAAACGATGGAAAATAATATATTAATATTATTATGCAGTTTGATAATCTCCTTTTTAGAAAACTAATAACCAATAATATTTCAAGGAAAGAAACTTTTCCAAGTGTGGGATTTCCACCCACGTACTAAGAAACAAACTCTAGCATTTAGTGTTCATCATTCAAGCTAATATTTGATCAAGTAAGGTTCTTAGGCTTGAACTAAAAACTAAAAACCTTGATTGTTCTTACCTTGGATCAGGGAGCGTAATAGTCAATTCATTAGTTGAAGTTGATTTATCTTTACTTGAGGCACTTTTCATTGCAATGGCTTCATTTTCTATGAAAAATCCGGGTTGTTTTGGTTGCAACAGGGGAATTTCACAGCCTAACATCATAACCACCGATGACATTGTGGGTCGATCATTAGGATGTTGTTGAACACACAACAAACTGATATTGATACATCTCAATACCTCTGAAAGGCTGCATGTTTCTCGAATCGCATCATCGATCAATTCTTCTATATTTCCTTCTTTCCACAATCGCCATGCCTATCGTACAAGAAATGAAGACAACAAAATTTTCCAATCATAGAATTTTGAAAAGAAGAATGCTAATAAACAATTAATCCTTGGGACTTACATATGCAATTAGGTTTTGGTCTTTCAAATGGCAGAAAGTTCTGCTTCTTTTTCCACTAATGATCTCCAGCAACAAAATGCCATAACTAAAAGCATCAGATTTCACAGAGAATTGTCCATCAAAAGCATATTCTGGTGCCATATATCCACTGTTGAAAATAATAATTTTAAAATCCGTGAATTTGACAAAGCATAAAAACAAGATGTTTGAGGAAAATATTGAGGTTTCCTTACTAAGTTCCAACCACTCTTAATGTTCGTCCTCCTGTTTGATCCCCACCACAAGTTTTAGCTAGCCCAAAATCAGAGATTTTTGGATTTATATCCACATCAAGTAAAACATTACTTGCTTTTAAATCTCTATGTATAATCCTCAATCTAGAATCTTGATGAAGATACATGAGTCCTCTAGCAACTCCACAAATAATGCAGTACCGTTTTGACCAGTTTAATAATCGACGTTGTGTTTGATCTGTCAATTTAAAATTTACTTAGTCTTGTAAATGTGAAAGGTAAACACTAAGGCACAATATATTTCAATTAACGTGACAAATTAAAGAAGGATGTTTCAAAGTATTCTTACCAAATATAAAGAAGTCCAAACTTTTGTTAGGCATATACTCATAAACTAGCATTTTCTCGTCTCCTTGAATGCAGCAACCAAGAAGCTTTACAAGGTTTCGATGTTGCAGTTTTGCAATCAGGCTTACTTCATTCTTAAATTCATTCGTTCCTTGTCCAGAACTCTGCGAAAGTCTCTTCACTGCAATATCTTGTCCATTTGTAAGCTTACCCTGGAAATTCAAAATTTCCTTTATATTTCTGATTTTAAAAGAATAAAAAGTGTGGGTCAAATCAATTAACATAAAAATAACTACCTTGTATACCGGCCCAAAGCCACCTTCTCCTAGCTTATTATTAAGTGAGAAGTTATCTGTGGCACTGTTAATCACGGATAGATCAAACAAGGGAAGCTCCAGGTCTTGAGCTTCTATTTTCTCATGGTCATCTGCAATTTGAAGGTTAGTCAACGTTGACATCTATATTGAGTAACATTGACTGAATTAGAATGGATTCAATCTACTGAAGCCGAAATAAAACTTTGTTGGAAACAAAAATTCAATCTATTGTTAGCTCATATTTGAATAGTGTAATGAACGTGATGGAAAAAAATTATCCTGGAAAAGTTTTGGAAGTTCATGTAAAGATCATTTCAAATGATACAAAACAATTATCAAGAATAAGAATTTGGGCAAGAAAAAAGTAAACTTAAATTGCAACCTCGATTTTCAGTCTTTAAGCTATCTTCTCAAAATTTGTTCAATTTTCAATTTTAGCATATTTGTTTGACTGTTTCTTCAAAGGCAATCCATTGAAATAAGAGTATTTTAGGCTCAATGGCAGAATGTGTTGCATAATGATGGTTTGAGAAATAATTACGATTACCTTTGAAGGTTGACCTCTTTTTGAAAATGTATACGCATATGCAGAGGATGACCAAACCTACACCGGAAATCACAAACAAAGCAATCTTCACCTTAGGATTCAGTCTTCCAGTTTTGTTTGGCTCCCTATGCTTGACTTTTCCCATCAAAGGAAAGGTTAATCAATTACCATATAGTATACATTCAAATCAATGTTTATTTGTTGAACATTACTGAAATTTAACATAAGCTTTTACCTAATTCTGATGCCAGCATTTTGACATATAAATCCTGTCCTGCGTCCGGGATCAGTTTCAAGTCAATTAGATCACCAATCCACAAGGCACAGCCATTGCCACTGCCACTGATATTTGTCATTGCGTAAGCCATACATGAACAATTTCTCAAGCATTTTTGCCTGCACTCTTCAAGATTCATGCTTTTGTTGACCCAAGTATGCTTTGTGTCTGGCAATTTCAACTGGCTGACCTGTGCAAACCCAACTTCCTCACCACAGTTCATCAGTTTGTTTCGTTCACAACCGTCCGCAAATTCCCCTGTCCTCCAACTATCAGGTGATCTTGGCTTAAACCCTTCTAGACATTTACAAGATGGAGTGACTCTTATATCACAATATCCATAAGGGCCACACAGGGCATAATTGTCACAGTAATCTCTTGGTAATGAAGTGTAAACTCTCCACCGTCTTTCAGCTACAGACCACAAGTATAATATTCGCATGTAACTCGATTGGTTCAGCACCAACATCACTGAATGAGACTTATTTACAACAGAGTACTGGTAATAAACCTCGTCCTCATTTGAAACAAAGTTAAAGTTCAAAATTGGCGCTGCGGCTAGTGGTCTACTACTGAGCCTCACACCATTCCATGGGCCATGCCTAACGTACTTTTTGGAACCTCTCCACATGACAGTCTCGGGATATTCATGAAGCTCCATCCTCCAACTGAGGTCTCCAGGAGATGGATCATTTAGATTCTTCCAAGCCTCTAATCTTCTTTCTATGTTATTTCTCAAGTCCCAGCCTAGCTTCATTCCAGGCAAGAGAGTGTCGGAAGGGTAATCAAAGCTTTGCCAGGAATAGTTTTGGGGATTTTCATCTTCCCAGTTCCTCAGCACAAGATTTCCAGTGTCCAATAATTGGAGTATCCCATTGGGGACTTTTCTCAGTAACCTGGCGGACCAAACAATGGCAGTGGAATTATGGCTGTAGAGTGTAAGATTTCCTGTTGTAATGTTCATCACCAGTACACCAGAAGAATCATTAATGGGGTTTCTCCTGTTCGCAACCCAAACAGAGGTCGGACCTCGGCGATTTTTGAACCAGATTCCCAAGTAACGGTTGCCGGGAAGTCCAGGACTGAAGAAACCCAATTTAAAGATTCCATTTCTAGAGACCAAACTAAGGCCATCTCTGAGATATGGGTTTTGAGTCGTTAAGGAATCGGAGATAGCTACAGACCTGAAGAGAAGAAAGACTAAGTTAAAAGCCACGAGTATTACAGAGAAAGAGTTCATATCGATGAGCAGCCATGAGTATAACCCTCAATAAAATACTGACCGTGCTACAATAAAATGTTACGAGTTCAATGGAGTCGTTGTAGACCGACTAGCACGACACTCCCTAAAGGAAAACGATGATTGACTAGCTTTTTTTTCTTTGACAATGAGGGCATCAACAAGGAAATTGTGCGGCTCATCGAGTGGAGTTGGTCGGTCAGAACGGCAACCATCAGCAATGGTGACCAGTTGATTTGTCATCATTTTATCAAGAAATGACTTTTGCGTATGAAAAAATTTCCGCTAATAATGCCAAAGCATACCCCTTCTAGAAAATTTTACATGCTTAGCAATGGATGTATGTACCAATCTAGGGCTAGAGTATAAATCAATTGGTTAAATAAATATATTTTCAATCAAGAGATTAGAAGTTCAAATACATCTATTTTCACTTATTGTTAAGATTGAGATTTGCAAATAACTAGAGAAGAATAGAAGAAGGGAAGAAAATGATAGATTGCCGGAATATTTTTGTATTCTTTGCTTTACCCATAGAGGGGAATCAATATTATTACAGATACTACACGTGTAAAGTAATGATAGGTTTGATAGCAACAGAATAGAGGGAGGAAAAGGGATTGGAGAGGAACGCCACATCACATACCATGTCAAGGTCAAACACGGCTGACTCATTGATGAAGGAACTCCTTTTACAGAGAACCTTTGAGTAAAGCAGATCGTCCAAATCCCATTTTGATTGAATGTAAACATTTACAGTCAGCAATACAGATTATGCATCAAAACATAAATTACAGCATGCTTTCTAAAAATAAACAAGGTTCAGAGATTATACCTCTGAAGAACTCTTCTTCAAGTAAATCCCTCGTACGTTCACGAACGCGTTGGACAAGCACAAACTCTCCTCGAACAAACAGCAACTAAACTCGAACCAAAAAAGAACACAACCACTTGGTTACCTTGGTATTCTCGGTGTGAGATCCCAAGAGTGGTGGGTTCTGGCTATTTTGGTATTCTCTTTCTCTGAACTGCCAGACTGTTGGTCATCTCCAATGCGCACTGGCCCCAACAATTGTGAAGCCACCCCACTTAGGCATGTGGAATGACTTAAGGGATACACTGGTTCCACACAAAGGGAGCATTCTCGTGGGACAACAACCCATTCTTGTGAGTTGCTTCCCAATCACTTGGCTCTACTAGCCATGAAGTCCACCCATATAGACTCTTGATGCACAACTGCACTTGACCGACACATGTCTCCCTGACCACCAGTTCTTCTGCATGCAACCATTAGCACTATCCCTCTAATAGTAATGGTTCTTTCGAATGCAACCTACCTGATACACCTTCTATGCTTCTTCTAACCAACGGGACACCCAAACTCTTGGCAAATGAACTTGGTTCTTGCTTCCTGACGGGACGGATTTCCCTCAATGGTGAAATCCAGCTTCAACCCACATACTATCTCTGATACTGACTCACATATGCCCTGCCAAACTGGCACTCTTGACGCAACTGTGAAGTCTTCAATTCAACCCTTAGGTCTTTTCTCTCTGTCTTGTCCAACTCCACTAAAAAAGAGTGGCTCTGATACCAAATGTCACAGTCATACTTTTTCAACCGTATGGCACCATGATTCACCTGTGTTCATGGTCAGCCTTAAGGGATGCACG
>NC_052359.1:18411753-18438110 GCF_009727055.1 Benincasa hispida | reverse complement strand
AAGTCCCAATTCACTTTTTTGCTCGACTCTTTGAAGCTTCGTCGAACCTTAGGCGAGGTTATTCCATTCTCAACCAAACTGAACTCATGCACAACTGAACTTCATTCGGTCATACACGTCTCTCGTACGTGTATTTTCCCTCATGTGCGACTCTAGCCGACTTGCCTCTACTCTAGGCCAAGTTTTGAGACTCAACCTTGCCCAAATATGAGGCTAAGGTCATCACAATGAACGTTGCATCTCTTTCGTCATCTTTGGTTCCCAACAACACGTCCCCACACTTCTACATTGCCTTGGAACTTTACTGGGATGAATTCGGGTCCTTCGTTGAGCCAAATCAGGCTCATAACCCTCTACCGGGGCTTACCGAGTGTTCAGACACTTATCGGGGCTTTCTCAGACATAACAATGCCTACTGGGCTCTACCGGCCTTTTTGGCACCTACCGGGCTTCTACTAGCCTAATGGTCGCCTACCGGGCTCTACCGGGCCATTACACTGCTTATCGGGATAACTCAAGCAAGTATCAGGCCAACCAGGAACTATCGAGTCCCATTGTGCTTTAGGATGCCATCCCGAGTTTTGAGATGTCATCAGATTTCTCTCTCCTAATCAGGCACGCTTATTGAAACCATCATCAACCGACCATGGGCAACAATCTAACTCGAGACTTCCCGGACATCCATCCATCCGGACATAATTGAGACTTAGGCCTTTGTGTCTTTATTACACACCGAATTTTGACCATTATTTTGGAACTTGATTTACTATGAAGACATATTCAAATTTTTGAAAGTCGTTAGTGTACTATTCAACAAGTTTCGGAGCTTTTTGATAGTTATAAATTGTTAAATTGGATTTAAATCCTAAATTATGGTTTATATATAGATTTGAATCTTTCAAAATAAATTTTGGAGTAAATAAGCGTTTGAGACATTAATTCAAGTTTTTGTTGGAGGCTGATTTCTTGGATTAATTTTGGAATTTCAAATTGAGGAAAGTAGTCTTACTACTAGTACTGCCTTTGTGTCAGATAATAAATTTAAGATTAATTTTTTTGGATTCTTGTTGGGATTGGTATCCTAATTCTCCTAGAGTCTCGTTGTTTGTTAATTATACACATTGTTTTATGAATAAAATAACTTTTATTTCATTCTGGCATTTACTCATATCCAATAAACAAAGCTCCATAGTTATCTTATGTAAACTTAAGCATGTATATGTGATATACAAGTGGATCATGCCTTAAGTGATAACCTAAAATAGGCTTGTAGTATAAGGATTAAAGAGGATACCTGTGTTGGATTGATGTCCTAATTCTCCGGAGTCTCGTTGTTTTGTAAAGATACACATTGTTTAATGAATAAAATAAGTGTTATTTAATTTTGGCATTTACTCATCCAATAAAAAAGCTCCTTGGTTATTTTATGTGAACTTAAGCATGTATATGTGATATACAAGTGGATCATGCCTTAAGTGATAACCTAAATAGGTCTGTAGTATAAGGATTAAGGTGGGATACCTGATCCTGGTGACACTACGGATACGACCCGCTTTGTAGAGGTTTGCAAGTGTTATAAACTACTACAGATGGTAGATCCTGACCATTCATGTGGAGACGTGCGAGGGGGTGTCCTATACAAAGAGTTTGTATAAAGACACTGGACCACGAGATGACTAGGCTCTGTATTATAACGTCGTTGATACTAGAGACTTACATCTCACCTAAAATGACCAAAGGTGACACGACCTCAATCTTGAGTGTTTTGAGAAACACCTGCCTTTGAAGGCAGTCCTTTGATTAGAAGTGGCCAGATTGCCAACTCAACATGCCTACCTTTTGGAGACTTGTCTGATCTGGAGCTGGGAACTCAATCCACAAGATGGAATTCACTCCTTTCCTGAAGCAGGGATAAGTAGAGAGATTGCTCCCTTAAGGGCCTGATTCCGGGGCTTGAACATAGTTGGCCACAACTTTTTTTGGAAGAGAAGACTCAGTCATAGTAGGACTATGACTTATGTTCATTAGAGGGATCAATGATACTATAAGGAGTTAGATGTAACTACAGGGGCATAACGGTTATGGCCGAGCTGTACTTACGAGCGATCTGTGAAGGGTTGTTGCGCTGTTGATTGGTTAAGATGGACACATAATATATCTGTGGGTAATGAGAGTTCAACTGTTAGTCTTTTAGTAGAGTGTCTTGGCCAGTTAATGGATGGTGGATCCCTTGACTAAAGAGTTTAGTCAGTATTCACGTACTGTTGGAAGCTTTTGAGCTACAGGTCCATAAGTCCCCTGGTAGCTCAATGGATTTCAATTAGGATTGGTTCTTGGTGCTGATTTGAAATGTTTTTAAACTGACAAGAGGTATTTTGTATTATATATGAATATATCGGTATGGATGTATTGAGATACATCTAGTGGAGGATTTGATGTGAATGAGATTTACATTAAGTACCATGGAATCGAAAAACGAACTATGGTTATATATGTTTCCATAGAGATGAAATATTTAAAATAATAGGTTATAAATATAGTATGATAAGTTGTTATCATTTATATTTATAATAATATTAATTATTGGATAATTAAAATCTTGTTTCTCTAATAACCAAATGAGTGGAAGTTATTGGTGTCATAGTAACCGTGGGATAAAAGGAAAGTTGTTTTCCTAATTTTAATAAGTTTTTGCAATAAGGTTGAAGAAAATTGTTTTTGAGTTTTCTCTCTCTCTCGAAAAAAGCATCTCACAGAAGCTTGTCAAAGAAAATACAGATTTTACTAAGCGACAACTTGAGTGAAGTAAACGAATCTGTAGTGTTTGTAGGCCGACAAACACACACAACAAAACCCACAAAGCACACACAACCCCCCAACCCCCCCCCCACAAACCACAACACAACAAAAAACACCCCAAAACAAAAAACAAAAACCAAACACACCCCCCCAACAAACCAACAACAATAATAAAAAAACCACCAAAAAAAAACAAAAACCACCCAAAAAACCACAACAAAAACAAAACCAACCAAACATACCAAAACAAAAAAAAACAAACAACCACCACACCCACCACCCAACCACCAACCGCACAACCACCCCACAAAAAAAAAAAACACAACCCACCAACCACAACACCCATAACAACAAACACTCCAAAAAACCCACGCCACAAAACCCCAACCTCTAACACCCCCACACCACACAACACCAAAACCCAACCAAACCACCCAAAAAACAAAGCCACACCCCCCAACCACAACCAAAAAATCCCAGGTACTAAGCGATTGCAAAACGATCGCTTAGCTTATGCTAGACGATCGCTTAGCTTTTGCGTACGAGACGATATCAGAACCCCTATAGCTAGTAACGATTGGGCGATGCGGACCATACGAGAGGTTTCTGTCTTCTCCCAACTTGACCCAATTCACGTGATACATCGATTGTCTCACTTCCCTCCTCGTTCGCTCCTACCTCATACCGAAGTCCACACACGAGCCACCCTTTGAGATTTCTCACACCGAGAAATACCAAAGCGAGTAACACCAAACCCAAAACACACTATCTCTGGTCAAAACAAGGCTATAATCTAACTCAAAACCCTCCCAAGATGCACGCTCACTCCAAAGCGAAACCCGGGTCCCACTGATCGGACGCCAAAAGCTACCACAAGAAGGGAGTAAAAAAAAAACAAAGGACGTAGTTCGTGTATCTTCGCTTTTGGAAGTGTTCTGTGACGACGCGATCGACTGGAGGACGAAGAAACGCAAAAGTGTTCGATCCCGTGTTCGAGGTTGCTGTGTTCGAGCGTTCATGAGCAGGAACGTGGAGACGAGTCAACAAACATCCGTAGATTTTCTCCTTGATTTCTTGTTGTATCATGCTGTAATTTCTGTAACAATTGCATAAATATTTTTTTTGTTTATGACTATAATGTTCATACATGATTGTAATTTGGAATGATCTAGTTTTCGCTGCTCATAGAAATCTCAGATTCGATTTCCTTCAATTGGTAATAGAGTTAGGTTGTTCTAATATTCTAAATTACAACTCTGTTTTGAACTTTATTTGACAGTCGTGGTGGGTTTCTGCATTTGTGGTTAATTGTTAAGTGCATTTGGGGTTGAGTTGATGAATGTTTCTAGTTTAATTACCTTTTAGTTAAAGCTTTCTGCAATTACAAAGTGTTAATTTGTAAGGGCCCCTATTTTTTTGGGCATAATTAACTTTGAAATTGAGTCTGTAATTCAAACGTCCGAGTCGTTCGTGATGAAGCTTCGAAGCATGGAGATATGGTTCTCAACGAAGAAGAAGACCAAGCGTTGGTCGTATCATTTAGCCTCAGGTAAACGATCATTGGGATTTAACTAAGCGATCGTTTAGATTGTTCTAGATGATCGTGTAGTATTTTCTAAACAATTGTTTAGCTAATGCTAAGCGACGAGGTAAATCGTTTACTCTATCGCGTAGCGTTGGCTGCCTGATCGCGTAGGCGCTGGAGGTAGACAATCATAGTGGGAGCATGTGATGCTCATCGTTTAGTAAAAGGCGCGTGTTAGACGATCGTGTAGTTAGCAAGCCTCATTGCTTAGTTACTACCTACACGATCGCATGTATACGATACGAAGGCGCTAGCTAGGCGATGGTGCTTCGCAGCTCGTAGTCGTTTAGACAATCACGAAAGTCAGGCGTTGTGCGGAGCGCGCTAAGCGATCGTGTACCTCAAGCTTCATCACTTAGTAAAAGGTACACGATCTTGTAGTAATAGCTAAACGATCATTTAGATTTTTCTAAACGATCGTGTAGTATTTGCTAAATGATCGTTTAGCTATGGGAGCATTGGTAAGTGATAGAGCAAAGCGTTTATTTTATCGTGTAGATGATTGCGGGGTGCTTAGTACACGATGGTTGGAGACGCGATGCTTTGCCCGAGCGGTTCAAGACCCGGTTCGCCTGTTTGAACCAGAAACTCCTTGTTTTTGTAATAGTTAGCTTTAATTTTGTTTTTTTAAGGCAATTTTACCTGGTTTATCAACATTGGTTTATTATACATGTGATGTATGGTGCTTATATGCCAAAGTGTTTGACATATAGTTCAAAATCCACCTTAGGTTGTGCAATTATTCATTCATCATGTATTATAATTGTTATAATCGAGCATGAAGAAATTACTTGAAAGCATGCATATGCATCAAGAAATATAAGAGTTATATTTTGCATGCAGTGAGCATTATCATGTATCATCCTTTTATTATAAGTGTTATAGTCTAAGGGTGAATAGAAGCATGTTTTGCTTGTTTCTTTGCTATTTTGTATAAGTGTTATATAAAAGAAGTAGTAATGAATGGACAATGCATTGAGCATGACACTTAGGTTGTTTATAAGCGTTATGAATGCCTTGCATGTGCTAGCTTCGCATTGTGATTGGTTTTCATTTATAATTGTTATAAATGAAATTAGACCTAAAATCAATAAGAAAGAATTGCATGTGGACTTAGGGTGAACTCAAGCTTTTAAAAGGGTTTTAAAATTGGATTGAGATAGACCTAAGTTCATGTGGTTCTAAAGAGTTTAGTAACCTAGTTTAATCTTTTAAAATCGGTTTAATGGGATTAAATTGGTTGGCATAAAAGATTAAATTTGTTGTAAACCTATCTATAAGGAACCTTTTGTCTAAGGCGGGTTCTGGCTAGGCTAGGGTTCTTAAGTTAATGAAAACATAACACCCCTACTTGGGAACTACCTGGAAAGGTGAATTAGATAGATTTTCAACAAGCATGCGATGTTTTGGTCAAAGACTCCGTTTAAGAGTTTAATGGATGATGATCAAAAGTTATTTAACTATCCAAGGTAAAAGTTACTCTTAGACAAACCTAAAAGTCACTTACTTAAAATCCTTAGCCGTGTTTTTTCTAAGTAACTAAACCCTAGGTTAAAAAATACTCAGTGGGAGGAAGAGACGTATCTGATATGTTTATGATTACACTCATGTTTCTCCCTATATGTTCACACCAGGAGATTCATGCTTGGCCTCGTGGTGCCCTGGGAGTATCCCCCTTCGGATGGTGTTTGCATGAGTTAATATCAAGGTGGACGGAAAGAGTGTTTATAGTAAGTGGGTGAAGGGTGTGTGTCAACACGTCCTATCGTCTCTGTCATTGGTTCACACCGTGAGATCATTCTGTACTCCTTTGTGTCTCCTTTAAGCGTCCTCCTTTGGATAGGTTTTGTGCAGTTGGTTAAGATCAAGGTGAACTCCAGAAATGGATAGGGTTGCTTTAGGTTTTGCCCCAATCGGCTCTTTTCCCTTCGGATTGGCCTTTTGGGACGGACCTCTAGGGCCTAAAATGGTGGGTCACACTTATGGGAGATTGTTAAGTAAGTTAATGATCTCTTGGCGAAATCATGATGGCTAGTCGTTATAGGAGCAAGAGTTGTTTTGGTATTAATGACTGGTTAACAACTTCTCAATTTAGAGGAGGGATAACTGACCTCCCTTCGGTAGCTTTTCTCCTAAACTTTTGAAGTGTCATTACGAAACTAGATGTCACACGGGGTTCATATTAGTTTTGCTAAAGTCTTATTGGATGTTGTTTTGTTTTACAACGGGTATTTGCTCAAAACCTAATGTAGGTCAATGTGTTTTTCTTTTCAGCAACTCGTTAGTATTTCCATTTAACTTTTTAAAATGATTGATTACTTACAGTGCAAAGAATCATATGAAACGAATTTCGTGGCAAACGACCTCGATCCCACTACTCTCCAAAAGAGGAGACAAGACAGTAAATATGATTCATTGGTCTTGAAGACGTGTTTGGTAGAGAATGATGATTCTGCCTGGATCCTTGATTCGAGTGCTACCAATCATGTAAGCTCCTCTTATCAAGGATTTAGTTCTTGCCAAACGTTACCACAGGGATAGATGACTCTTCGAGTCGGTACTGGTGAGGTTGTTTTGGCTGTTGTTGTAGGCAGGCTGAAGTTATTTGTTGACAAGAAACGTTATCTGTTACTGGATAATGTTTTTGTGGTTCCTCATATCAAGAGCAACTTAATCTCAGTTTCTTGTCTCATTGAACAAGGCCATACCGTCTCCTTTTCTGAGAATAAAATGTTTATTTTCAATAATGGAATTGAGATTGGTTATGGTTCAATGGAAAATAACTTATATGTACTAAGGCCGTTAGTCATAAAAGCCTTGTTTAACATTGAAATGTTCAGTACTGCAACCAACTAAAAGACCAAAGGTTTCTCCTAAAGAAAACGCCCATTTTTGGCATCTTAGGTTAGGTCACATCAACCTCAATAGGATTGAGAAGTTGGTGCAAAGTGGACTTCTAAAGAGTTTAGAAGAAAACTCCTTGCCGGTATGTGAATCATGCCTCGAAGGCAAGATGACCAAATGGCCTTTTACTGGAAAAGGTTACAGAGCTAAGGAAGCCTTGGAGCTTGTACATTTAGACCTCTGTGGTCTGATGAATGTTAGAGCTCGGGGTGGGTATGAATATTTCATTTCTTTCATAGATGATTATTAAAGGTACGGGTATCTCTACCTAATGCAACGTAAGTCTGAAGCCCTTGACAAGTTCAAGGAGTATAAGGCTGAAGTTGAAAACTTGTTAGGTAAGAAGATAAAAACACTACGATTTGATCGTGGTGGAGAGTATATGGACCTCTAATTCCAGAACATGGGATTGCATCACAACTCTCGGCCCCAGGTACAACTCAGCAGAATGGTGTATCAGAAAGGAGAAACAGAACCTTGTTGGACATGGTTTGGTCTATGATGAGTTATGCTCATCTTCCAGACTCGTTTTGGGGTTTTATAATGGAGACTGCATGTTATATCCTGAACAACGTTCCCTCAAAAAGTGTTTTTGAAACACCTTTTGAGTTGTGGAGAGGCCGTAAAGGTAGTTTACGCCATTTTAGGATTTGGGGCTTTCTGACACATGTGCTAGTGACTAACCTAAAGAAGTTGGAACTACGTTTGAAGGTTTGCCTCTTTGTAGGCTATCCCAAGGAAACGAGAGGTGGATACTTCTATGATCCGAGTGAGAACAAAGTGTTTGTTTCTACAAATGCCATCTTCTTAGAAGAAGACCACATCAAGGATCATAAGCCATGGAGTAAGCTCATTTTTGCGTGAGATTTCTAGTGAGACTGAGACTGCTGAGGGTTCAACAGGAGTTGTTGAACAGGCCGACAGATCAACAAGAGTTGTTGAGGTCGAAATATCTAGTCAACCAGCTCAAGAGTTGAGACTGCCTCGACATAATGGGAGGGTTATGAACCCACTGGATCACCACATGGGTTTGACCGAAGCCCAAAACTTCATTTTGAATGATGGGTTCGAGGATCCATTGTCTTTTAAGAAAGCAATGGAGGATGTTGACAAAGATGAATGAATTAAGGTCATGAACTAGGAAATGGAGTCTGTGTACTTTAATAATGTCTGGGAGCTTGTTGATCTAACTGATGAGGTAAGACCTATTGGGTGCAAGTGGATCTATAAGCGAAAGAGAGGTGTAGATGGAAAGGTGCAAACCTTTAAGGCTCGATTCGTGGCAACGGGTTATACCCAGGTCGAGGGAGTTGACTATGAGGAAACTTTCTCACCTATTGTCATGCTTAAGTCTATCTGGATTCTCCTGTCTATAGCCACATTTTATGATTATGAAATATGGCAAATGGACGTCAAGACTGCCTTTCTTAATGGTAATCTTGAGAAGACCATCTATATGACTCAACCAAAGGGGTTCATTGTTTTAGATTAAGAGCAAAAAGTTTGCAAGCTTAATAGATCCATTTATAGGCTGAAACAAGCATCTCGATCATGGAACATCAGATTTTACACTATTGTTAAGTCGTTTGGCTTTGATCAGAATATTGATGAGCCTTGTGTCTACAAGAAGATCATCAACAACTCAATAGCTTTCCTGGTACTATATGTGGATGATATCCTACTCAATGGGTATGATGTAGGGTATCTGACTGACATTAAGAAATGGTTGGCTGCCCAATTCCAAATGAAAGATTTGGGTGAGGCACAGTACATTCTAGGGATCCAGATCATTCGGGATCATAAGAAAAAATGGTTAGCCCTATCTCAGGCATCGTACATCGATCAAATGTTAATCAAGTACAGGATGCAGGATTCCAAAAGGGATTTGTTATCCTTTAGGCATGGAATCGTTTTGTCTAAGAATCAATATCCTAAGACACCTTAAGAGGTTGAAGAGATGAGACAGATTCCCTATGCTTCAGCTGTAGGAAGCTTAATGTATGCAATGTTGTGTACCAAACCCGACATTTGCTATGTAGTTGAGATTGTCAGTCGGATCAGTCCAATCTAGGATTTGATCACTGGACGGTGGTCAAGACGATCTTTAAGTATCTTCGAAAAACGAGGGACTACATGCTCGTGTATGGAGATAAAGATCTGATCCTTACAGGATACACAAACTTTGACTTTCAGACCGACAGAGATTCTCGTAAATCAACATCGGGGTCGATGTTTACTCTAAATGGAGGGGCTATAGTATGGCGAAGCATCAAGCAAGGATGCACATGGATTCCACTATGGAAGCCGCTTGTGAAGCAGCTAAGGAGGTTGTTTGGCTAAGGAAATTCCTTTCAAATTTGATAGTTGTTCCAAATATGGATTTGCCTATCACTCTGTATTGTGATAACAGCAAGGCTGTAGAAAATTCGAAGGAGCCTCAGAGTCATCATCAGGGTAAGCACATAGAGTGAAAATACCACTTGATCAGGAGATTGTGCATTGTAGTGATGTGATAGTCACGAAGATCGCATTGGAGTACAACGATGCTGATTCTTTTACAAAGAGTCTCACAGCTAAAGTGTTTGAGGGTCACCTGGAGAGTCTGGGTCCACGGGACATGCGACATCTTATCTAGGGCAAATGGGAGATGATACTAGAGAATGCCCTAGTTTATTATATATTATACATGCTTTATATTGTATTTTACATTAGTCTCCCAAAGCATTAGGACAAGTGAGAGATTGTTGAGATTGGTGTCCTAATTCTCCCGGAGTCTCATTGTTTGTAATTATACACATTTTTTTATGAATAAAATAACTGTTATTTCATTATGGCATTTACTCATATTCAATAAACAAAGCTCCATGGTTATCTTATGTAAACTTACGCATGTATATGTGATATACAAGCTGATCATGCCTTAAGTGATAAACTAAATAGGTCTGTAGTATAAGGATAAAGGAGAGACACCTGATCCTGGTGACACTACGGATACGACCCGCTTTGTAGAGGTTTGTAAATGTTGTAGACTACTACAGATGGTAGATCCTGACCATTCATGTGGAGACATGCAAGCGGAGGTGTCCTACACAAAGAGTTTGTATAAGACCGGACCACGAGATGACTAGACCCTGTATATAACGCCGTTGTTACTAGAGAATTACATCTCACCTAAATGACCATAGGTGACATGACCTTAATCCTGAGTGTTTTAGGAACTTCTGCCTTTGAGGGTGGTCCTTTGATTAATATGGGTGAAAGTGGCCAGATTGCCAACTCAACATGCCTACATTTTTGAAGACTTGTTTGATTTGGGAGCTGGGAACTCAATACACAAGATGGAATTCACTCCTTTCCTGAAGCAGGGATAAGTAGAGAGATTGCTCCCTTAAGGCCTGATTCCGGGGCTTGAACATAATGGCTACAACTTCTCTTTGGAAGAGAGGACTCAGTCATAGTAGAACTATGACTGATGTTCATTAGAGGGATCAGTGGTACTTAAGGAGTTAGATGTAACTACAGGGGCATAACGGTTATTGGCCGAGCTGTACTTACGAGCGATCGGTGAAGGGGTGTCACACCGTTGTTTGGTTAAGATGGACACATAATATATTTGTGGTAAGGAGAGTTCGGTTGTCGATCTTTAGTGGAGTGCCTGGCAGTTAACATATGGTGGATCCCGTGACTAAAGAATTTAGTCAGTTATTCACGTACCGTTGGAGCTTCGAACTACAGGTCCATAAGGTCCCCTTGGTAACTCAATGGATTCAAGTTGAGGAGCAGTTCTTGGTGCTGATTTGAAATGTTCAAATTGACAAGAGGTAATTTGATTATATATGATATGATCGGTATGGTGTATGAGATATATCTACTGGAGGATTAATGTAAATGAGATTTATATTAAGTGTCATGGAATAGAAGAAGAGCTATGGTTGATATGTTTCGTGAGATGAAATATTAAAACTATAGGTTATATATATATTATGGTAAATTAGTTATCATTTATATTTATAATAATATTAATTATTGGATAATTATTTCTTCTTCTCTAATAACCAATTGAGTGGGAGGTTATTGGTGGTTTCATGGTAACCGTGAGATAAAAGGAAAAATGTTTTTCTAATTTTAGTAATGTTGGTAAAATTGATGATTTGAGATTTCCAATCTCGGAAAAATTCTCACGGAGAGTTGTCAAGTAAATTAGATTTACTAAGTGACAGCTTGGATGAGCTAAATGATCGTGGAGTGTTAGTAGGCGATAGACACTCAGCTAAGAGATGAGCTAAACGATCGCATAGCTTTTGCTAGACAATCACTTAGCTTTTCTTAAACGATTGGGCATTGACCTATACGATAGGTTCTTCCATCTTCCACTTGCTCAATCATTTACACGATTTTGGTTTCCTCCGGTTTTCTGCCTCAAACCAAGTGCACAAAGAGCTCTGATGTGTTGTAAATGTGATACGATTATGATGTATGTTTGCGGTGATGAGTTATGCTTGCACATGCAAGTTTTCCTAGTAAAACCCAAGTATAAATCTCACTAGGTTTCTTGCTAAGTTTAGGGTCGAACACAGGGACTACTGAGTTACTATGCGATAGTAAATTTGATTCCTTTTTGGTGGCAAAAACAAAGAAGTTGGATGGTGTTTTGTTAAGTATATTTCCTATGCGACGGATTCGAGTAAAGAGTTGATGAAATCGAAAGTTACAATGAGTATGCGATGAATAGGTTGAATACGATAATGTCGATAGGACTTATGTCTAAGCCTCTATTCTTGTCTATGCGATGATGAATGATGCTCACATACACAAGGTGACCACATACTATCATATCCTATTTATAGGGTGCATGCGATGCATAATAGCAAACAAAACTTATGTCTAAATTTCCATCTCTTGCTTATGTGGTTCTAAACTGACTCTCTCAAGTCTAGATTCTTTCTTTAGACTACTCTCTCAAGTATCTCTAATGGGTGAATGACGCATACATAAGACAAGATGATCGCATAAAGTGAAGATCTTAGGTCATGCTAGCTAAGTACTTCTCAACCCATTCGGAAATTTAGCTACTCATGTGAAATGTGGAGAGATTGAACAGATGTTGAGATGAGAATTCCATTTTCTATAAATAAAGTCAGAATACAAAACAACAATGGAAAGTAGGGATAAGAAGCCTGGTAGCAATGTCTTGCTTCCCGTGGCTTTTACACTGTCTTTTCACTCTAACTATGCCCAGAAGAATATCCTTGCTTTCGCAAGTGTCGGCCCTCTCTCCTTTTATAGTGCTTCCCGGTAGTCTTTCGAGCTTTCCAAGAATGTCCTCTCGGCGTCTTATTCTCTTCGCTCGCCTCCGCCTTCTAAGTATAAGAATAACTACAGACTAATGGCTATCTATATTGTATATGATCTAACTTGTTTTTGGCGAACTCCTTTAACGATGGTGGCCTTCGATATTTATAGAGATCAAGGTGAAGAAGCTTTTCTCTCTAATGATTGCAATGATGGGCGGTCATTAAATCTTCTGCTCTGATGTGCCGATTAATGGTCACCGAAAAGTTGAGTGTACTTGCTACAGTGTGTCGTTAACGACTTGTCAACTAAATTCGGATTCGACCGTCATCACATTTCCGTTCCATCATGATTTATTACGTTTTCACCTTGGTGCGCTGTCTTTATGTACCCACCTACTTGAGTAACTTCTCGCGAGTGCATACGATTGCATGACTTTGCGGTCGCAATATTTCAATGCGTGCGGACGCCGAATTCCTTGGATCGTAATTTTACTTGTGCCAACGCATTTTTCCTACACAAAATAAGTAATTTAGCTGCTTTTATGCGATCATAATATTCTCAGTTTACTGCTTTTGGACATGATTTTGTATATTTTTACCGTCGCATTCCTTCATTGTTTTACTTATTTGCGCTGTAATAACGTGCATTTCTACCCGTTATCACACTCCCAAATTTAAAACAATACTTGTCCTCAAGCATAAACTAAAAATTTTCTTTAGAGAGTCAGCCGCCTTTTCCTTACCTAGATTTCTCGAGGTGCCTTATTCAAATATTATGAACTAAAATCTTCTTAATTTTTATCCTGGTCTCTTCCTAAAATATTTCTAATACTTAGGACCGCAAGTTCAACCTTAAAAAAGACTTTACTTGTTTCCAGGACATCGCATGATTTATTTCACAACTTTTTCCAACGGGGTGTTTCCAAATGATTTTTATCCTTGTGCGGTTTAGATATTCTTTTTGTGATCTTGCGTTGATCCAAGTGCCTTACCTTCGTTTTGGCTTGCCCCTACGAGTGTCATGCGAGCATCCAACTACGAGTGACGCGCTCTTTCTCAGTCTAAACTCATGCCCATTTGATAGCGGAGTTGCGATCACTTGATTTATGCGTTGATCACGATTCCCACCTTCATTTTGGCTTGCCCCCACGGGTGTCATGCGGACATCCAACTACGAGTAGGATCCGATCTCAGCATCAATTTTGTTTTTGGTTCAAATGTCTAAAAGGAGCAAGGTCGAAAATAAATACTGGCACTTTCAAATTTATACGCAGCAATATCCTCATTGCTGATAGACTGAAATGATTCATGCGATGCTCTTAGGAAGTTTCATAAAAGTCATTTTGAAAGAAAGCTGGTGAACCACTAACTTCTAGAAATGTTTCATGAATTGACCATACTGAAATTAAGTTGATTCTAGTATTATGCGATGAGAAATAGAGGCATGAGTTTCATCATTGAAATCATAATTGGTACAGGGAAAAAAATTCGGTGGCTAACTAAAGTAATCAAAATTCAATGATTGCGCCAAACTAAAGAGGATGCGATGATAAAATTAGCAATGTTAAAATGAGATGCGAGAGTGCAGAATTTGGAATAAGAAAGTCAAAGAAAGATACAACCCCCAAATTTTCTCTGTTGCCCGCATCATCTGTGATCGCATCTTTTTTTGCGGCGGGCTGATTCCTTGATTATGATGGGCTGAACAAACTGGTTGTATTTTTCGGTTATCGCGTAGCTCCACCACAAACGTTTACTACGATCATTGCTAAAAAATCAAGAGGGTAAAAAATATGAAAGACAAAGTTTGATAATTTTTAAAAAGTAGTGTTTGTACAAAAAAAAACGGGTAAAGTAAGTTCATGAAAGAAAGATATAAAAAGGATACTAAAAAAAATTGCATCCCTGATGAGTTTGAATCGCATATAGCGTAGGGACTGCTCATTTCTTTTTTAGTCAGGATTTCCTCAGGTCCACGGAGGTTTTCTCACGATGGAAGTCTCCTCCGTGATACATCTTGACTCTTTCCTTGTTGACCTTGAATGCGTTAGTCCCTTCTTCATTGGTTAATTCGACGACACTATGCAGGAATACTTCTTTGATTATAAATGGTCCGGACCAACGTGACTTTAATTTTTCGAGAAAAAGTCGTAGCCGAGAATTCTATAACAAGACCTTCTGTCCAACCTGGAGATTCTTTTCGCATAGTCATTTGTCATGCCAACGTTTTGCGCGTTCCTTGTAGATTTTGACATTTTCATATGCTTGGATTCTCCATTCGTCTAGCTCAAGCAACTAAAGATTTCTTGCCTCCCCTGCAGTTTTCAAATCAAAATTGAGCTTCTTCACTGCCTACAGTGCTTTGTGCTCTAATTCTACCGATAAGTGACATGCCTTCCCAAACACCATCGCATACGGGGACATGCCTATAGGTGTTTTATAGGCGGTTTTGTATGCCCACAAGGCATCGTCCAGCTTCATGGCCCAATCTTTGCGTGAAGGATCTACCACCTTCTTTAGGATCAATTTTATTTCCCTATTAGACACCTCGGCTTGGCCGTTTGTCTGTGGATGGTATGCGGTGGCGACCTTATGGTGGATATTATACTTGAGCAGCAGTTTATTGATGACGCTATTGACAAAGTGGGAGCCTTCATCACTTATTATGGCACGTGGGGTGCCAAAATGAGTGAAGATATTTATTCTCAAGAATTTAGAGACTATCACTGCATCGCTTGCGATGCATGATACCGCTTCAATCCACTTGAAGACATAAGCGACGGCCAATAGAATGTACTTCTGACCATTTGTGGTGGGAATGGTCCCATAAAGTCTATGCCCCACATGTCGAAGAGTTCCAATTCTAAGATAATGTTCATTGGCATCACATTCTTCCATGAAATGTTGCCCGTGCGTTGGCACTTGTCGCATCTCATAGAATAGTCTCTTGAATCTTTGAATAGAGTCGTCCAAAAATACCCGCTTTGTAACACTTTTGCTATTGTGCATTGACCTCCAAAATGTCCACCATACGGTGAGTCATGGCATTGGGACAGTATGCGCTGATAAGCAGTTTCTGGCACACATAGATGTAAGATCTGATCTGATCCCCTCTTGTAAAGATTTGGCCCGTCCCAATAATAGGATTTACATTCGTGCATAAGCCACCTCTTTTGGTGGGCTGTGTAATTTTCTGGAAATTGTTCACAGACCAGATAATTGACTGCATCTGCGTACCATAGTAATTTTTCAATTTTGAACAGCTGCTCATCTGGAAAGGATGCGTTCACTTCCGATTGGTTGCGGTCTACTTTCGGATTCTCTAATCTTGATAGGTGGTTCGCAACCTAGTTTTCCGTCCCCTTGTAGTCAATGATTTCCACGTTGAATTCTTGGAGGAGGAGAACCCATCGAATTAACCTCGACTTTTCATCTTTCTTGGTCATAAAATATTTGATTGCCAAGTGGTCGGTGTGAAAGATCACTTTAGATCCTGGCAAGTAAGCTCTGAATTTTTCCAGCACAAAGATCACTGCAAGAAGTTCTTTTTTAGTGGTAGTATAATTTTCTTAGGCAGGGTTCAGTGTTCTACTCGCATATGCGATGGGGTGTAGCATTGTTTTTCTCTTTAGTGCTAGCACTGCCCCCATCACATAACCGCTAGCATCACACATTAGCTCAAATGGCTTTGTCCAATTAGGTACAATCAACACAGGTGCGGTTATCAATGCGTTCTTCAGTATTTTAAATGCGTTGAGGCATTGTGAATCAAAATCAAACGTTCCATCGGCCTCTAGCAACGCACTCAATGGTTGAGCAATCTTCGAAAAGTCCTTCACAAAACGACGGTAGAATCCTGTATGTCCCAGGAAACTCCTGATAGCCTTCACATTTGCTGGAGGTGGAAGCTTTTCAATGGCCTTAATCTTCGCCTTATCCATCTCCAAACCTTTCTTAGAAACTTTGTGCTCGAGCATAATACCTTCATTCACCATGAAGTGTCACTTCTCCCAATTCAGCACAAGATTTGTATCTTTACATCTCCTCAATATCTTCTCCAAGTTGTTTAGACAGACTTCATATGTTTTCCTGTAAACCGAGAAGTCGTCCATAAAAATTTCCACTGAATCCTCGAGATACTCAGAGAAGATGGCCATCATACACCTCTGAAACGTGCTCGGCGCATTGATAATCCGAACGGCATGCAGCGAAAAGCAAACGTTTCGTATGGGCAGGTGAATATGGTTTTCTCTTGGTCTTCAGGAGCAATCATTATTTGGTTGTAGCCCGCATACCCGTCTAGAAAACAGAAGCAATAATTTCCTACTAGGCAGTCTAGCATCTGGTCAATAAAAGGCAAGGGGAAATGGTCCTTCTTCGTCACCGCATTGAGTTTGCGGTAGTCCATGTAGATTCGCCACCAGTGACGGTCCTCATTTGGTATTAATTCATTGTTTGCGTTTGAAAATACCATCATTTCCTCCCTTTCTTGGGCACGCATTGCACAGGGCTGACCCACGTGCTAACGCGCGATTGGGTATATAATTCTGCGTCCAAACATTTATTATCTCCTTTTTCAACAACCTCCTTTTCATCGCCTGGTTCCGTTGAGGTTTGATAGACCCTTTTTGGTTTTCTTCGAGACGTATCCTGTGCATGTTGTATGTTACGCTGATTCCTCTTATGTCTGCTAGTGTCCACCCTATTTCTTTTATGTACTTCTGTAGGATGCTAAGCAACACATTTTCTTGTGGTTCTTGTAGCGCGGAGGAAATTATTATTGGCAAAGTTTCATTTTGCCCCAGGAAAACATACTTCAGATGACTTGGCAGAGTCTTTAATTCCACTGTAGGTGGTTGTTCTAAGGATGGTTTTTGTGTTTTTCTTTCTTCATTCAAATTCAATTTTTCTTCTTTGTTTGCTGTTTCCATGATCACATTGCAAGTTTCTACTGATGCGGTTGGATTCTCTCTTTCATCTTCTTCATCGGACTCATCTTCTTCATTGTAACTGGGTTCATTGTCAGAATCGGATAGGTCTTCATCTTCTGGATACTTCATGGCTTTAATGATGTCAAACCTGAGCTTCTTCCCATTTGCACTCAACGTGATCTCTCCCTTGTACACATCAATTTGAGCGAGACCAGTAGATAAAAATGGTCGTCCCAATATGATGGGTACATCTTTGTCCGCTTTGTAGTCGAGAATGATGAAGTCTGCCGGTAGAATGAATTTGTCAATTGAGACCAGGACATCCTTAAACTTTCCCTCTAGGTGAACTAGGGACCTGTCCACAAGTTGGAGAGTCACCGTCGTGGGTGTCAGCTGACCCACATTCAATTGTTTGAAAATTGAAAGGGGCATTAAGTTTATACTGGCCCCAAGATCGCAAAACGCTTGACCTATATATATCCCACCAATTGAGCAGGGTATTGTGAAGCTTTCGGGGTCGCGCATCTTCAGTGGATGTATGGTGTTTGACTTTTGCGTTAACGCCACCGTTGCAAACTTCTCTGTGCTCATTTTCCTTGTCACCATGTCCTTAAAAAACTTAACGTATTTTGGCATTTGTTCGATCGCTTCTGTGAAAGGGATGTTGATATGTAATTGTTTTAATATTTCCATGAAGCGATGGTACTGCACTTCATCATTTTACTTCTTCTTAAGTCTTTGGGGGAATGGTGGCAGCTGTACCTTCACGGTTCCTTGTTCCATAGGCTTAGAACTGGATGAAACTTCCTTTTCCATTGTCTCATTTTCTTCTGGTTCATCCTGTGTCAACGGGGTCTTGGATTCCATCGCAACTGGGTTAGTCTTATTTGGCTCCGTCTTCTCTTCTGCTATTGTTTTTCCACTTCGCAAGGTCACGACTTGACATTGCTCCTTTCCTGTGTTCCCCAGGTTACGAGGGAGCTCAGTTGAGCTCAGTAACACCTCTTACGGTCTGTTTTTCAGCTCGCCCGCAATCTGTCATATTTGGATTTCGAGATTGTGGATTGAAGTCACCTAATTCTGGAGCGCGGATTGAAGTCACCTAATTCTGGAGCACCGTCTTGTTCTTCTCCATGTACTGCTTTAATAAGCTCTCTAGGGAAGAAGACGGCGGCATTTGCGAGCTGCTAGCTTGATTTTGCGATTGACCGTTTGTTCGCGGGAAAAATCCTGGCGGCCCTTCTTTTTGCACCATAGGTTAATAATTTTGCTGTTGAGTATTTTTCCACGCGAAATTGGGGTGGTTTCTCCACCTGGGATTGTAAGTGTTAGAGAAAGGATTGTTCTTTACGAAGTATACAGATTGCGGGTTCCTCGGACATTCTTCCATCGGATGTGCTTCTCCACAAGAGGCACAACTTGTGCTCATCTGATCAATTGCGGTTACCTGCCCTCTTTGCATTCCCGGGCTATTGATTGCGATGCCATGTATCAGATTCATCATCGCATTCATTTGATTTTGTAGGGATGCGATGGCCCCATTGTTTGTGTCACCTTCTCAAATTTTAAGTCGTTGATCACTTTCCCTCCAATCTTCATGATTCTTTGAATGCGATCAAGAATTTTTTAGCCTTATCATACGTTTTGTCAAGCAGACCACCAGCTGCTGCTGCATTGGTAGCTGTCTACGATGCAGGGTTCAAACCGTGATAAAATATCTCCATCTAGAAACAGTCAAGTAAGCCATTATGCGGATAATCTCGCATTAGTCTCTTAAACCTCACCCAGGCATCGCTAAGCAATTCGTCAATTTCTTGTTCAAAATATGTAATCAACTTCCTCCTTCTTGCGTTCTCGATTAGGGGGAAGTATTTTTTCATGAACTTTACTACAAGTTGTTCCTAAGATGTTATCTCCCCTGGTTCAAGAGAATAGACCCATTTCCTTGCCTGATCGCATAACGAAAATGGGAACAACGTTAGTCGAACTTCCTCGGCTGAAATATTTGGGAACACAAAAGTGTTACAGATTTTGATGAAATTCTGGAGATGGGCGTACGGATCCTTGCCATGCCTTTCACCAAACTGTCCGGCCGTCTGAATCATCTACAACATAACTGGCTTCATTTCAAACCTCGATCCGTCCAGAGCTAGCCTCATGATTCCTTGGGAGAAATCATAGAGGTTGGGCGATGCATAGTCCCGGATGGGTCTATTGCGGACGTTCGCCAGGAGAATGGGGTTTGGCATGATATTATTCGCATTTGCTGCTCTGTCTTCCGGTTGTTCCGCCATATTGGGATTTCTCTCTTGTTGTTGTTGGCGGTTGTTTCTTTTTCTTGTTTAGAACATTCTTTCGATCTCTGGGTCGTAGTTGGGTTCAGTAACGTGTCCTTCGCTCATACGACACCCACTTCTTCCCTTACCAAAGGATTGGCAGTGCACAGAGGTTGAAAGCTGCAAAGAAAATAAAAAAGTTACTGTTAGCGCAATATGTACTGCTGTAGTCCCCAGCAACGATGCCAAAAACTTGATGCGTTGTAAATGTGATACGATTATGATGTATGTTTGCGGTGATGAGTTATGCGTTGCACATGCAAGTTTTCCTAGTAAAACCCAAGTATAAATGTCACTAGGTTTCCTGGTAAGTCCAGGGTCGAACATAGGGACGACTGAGTTACTATGCGACAGTAAATTTATTCCTTTGCGGTGGTAAAAACAAATAAGTTGGATGGTGTTTTGTTAAGTATATTTCCTATGCGACGGATTCGAGTAAAGAGTTGATGAAATCGAAAGTTACAATGAGTATGCGATGAAAGGGTTGATAAGGGATTTAGCTAACACTTCCTAAGATTGCGTTCACGTTATGCGATCATGTGATGCGTGGAAAATGGAGTAAATAAATATGCGTTCATTGTTTGTTCTCCATGCGTCACTGGTCATGCATTGGACTAAGGGATATGCAATATGCGTCTGATGACCATGTGTTCCTACCACAAGTTTTCTTGCTCTCTCGCCAAGTATAACGAGATTGCAAGTTTCTCGGGGTGATTCGAGGTCGAACTCAGGGACTTGTAGCTAAATTTTATGAAGTAAAGTGTTTGTGGAGAAGAATAAAAGAATATTGAAGTTTAAGGGCTATGCGCTACTCCTACTTCTAACTAAACAGATTAAGCAATAGAAGTATGACTATGAGAGTTAGAGATACGGAAACTCTTAACGCGAAATAAGATGCATGAGAAAATAGATAAAATGGCGGGGATGACTTCACCGCATCAATAAGCTTGATCGCAAGGGTAACCCCAGCCAGCGCAAGCTATACGATTATGCTATACACACTTGACAAAGACGCATGCGATGCATATGCGATAGTATCGGTAGAACTTATGTCTAAGTCTCTATTCTATCTATTTAGGTTATCACTTAAACAAGGTGACCGCATACTTTCATGTCCTATCTATAGGGTGCATACACTGTGTAATAGTAAACAGAGCTTATTTCTAAGCCTCTATTCTTGCTTATGCGTTCCAATCTGACTCT
Source organism: Benincasa hispida (assembly GCF_009727055.1). NCBI lineage: Eukaryota > Viridiplantae > Streptophyta > Magnoliopsida > Cucurbitales > Cucurbitaceae > Benincasa > Benincasa hispida. The sequence goes on along the minus strand of NC_052359.1, from coordinate 18,417,058 downwards.
CTCAAGCCTAGATTTGGTTTTTAGACTACTCTCCCAAGTATGCCCAAATGATGAATGATGCGCTCATAAGACAAGGTAATCACATAAAGCATGGTTGATGTAAGATTATTCCTATCTCTAGGAATACTGCTTACTTTGCTTAATGCATTCCACTACTTACCTTCTCAGGCAGTTAGTCGCCGCTGATCAACTCATAGACAAGCGTTGCTACAGTCTCACACTAAGCAAATAGGATTTTCTCACAATACCCGCGCAACACACACCTCTCGGTGGTTTGTTACCTGCTTCATATGTCTATGCCACATGATTAAGTATGCGATACTCTAGCAATCTTACTTAGTCGTTGCAATGAAAGTAAAGGATGATAAGCAGAAGTAAATAAAGATGGAATCGAAGGAAATAGAGAAATGCATTGATCACAATATGTATTAATCTCTTAAGCCACAATGTAATACAACACAGAGATAGAAGATATATAGAGGGCCAGATGGGCAATGTCTTGCTTCCATCAGATGTGTGTAAAGGCTGCCGGTGGTGCCATCGATGGGCGATGGAGTAGTCTCTCTAAAGATCTATCTCTGGCGGAGCTCCGGTCGTCACTCGGAATGGTTGAAGAAATGAAGAACTCTCAAGAATATCTTCTCACGCTTTCGTCTGGATCACAAGGATCTGCCCTAAGGCAGAAGCTCGAATGATTTCAAGTTGTGCTTTAAGGCTTCTATTTATAGAGCTCGATCGCCGACAACATTAATGGTCATTCTTTGAAATTTTGCTGCTAATGGCATGATGGACCTGCTCTGAATCTCTGCTACTAACGGCGTGGTAGGTGAAATGTCAACATCAACTTTTGATACTCCCAAGGTATGTGTTCGTGCTTGGTTTCTGAAGTATCATCACATTCCACCACCCTTGCGTTCATCCCTCTATTATGGTTATTTCTCTGTAGCCGCAACCTCTATGCGATGGACACATGCGGTTAATGGTCGCAACTGTTGCGATTGGTGTCCTAATTCTCTCGGAGTCTCATTGTTTTGTAAAGATACACATTGTTCAATGAATAAAATAAGTGTTATTTAATTCTGGCATTTACTCATATCCAATAAACAAAGCTCATTGGTTATCTTATGTGAACTTAAGCATGTATATGTGATATACAAGTGGATTATGCCTTAAGTGATAACCTAAATAGGTCTATAGTATAAGGATTAAGGTGGGATACCCTAATCCTAGTGACACTATGGATACGACATGCTTTGTAGAGGTTTGCAACTGTAAACTACTACAGATGGTAGATCCTAACCATTCATGTGGAGACGTGGAGCGAGGGTGTCCTATACAAAGAGTTTGTATAAGACCTAGACCACGAGATGTCTAGACTCTGTATATAACGCCGTTGGTACTAGAGACTTGCATCTCACCTAAACGACCATAGGTGACACGACCTCAATCCTGAGTGTTTTTGGAACTCCTGCCTTTGAGGGTGGTCCTTTGATTAGTATGGGTGAGAGTGGCCAGATTGCCAACTCAACATGCCTAACTTTTTGGGGACTTGTCTAATTTGGGAGTTGGGAACTCGATCCACAATATGGAATTCACTCCTTTCCTGAAGTAGGGTTAAGTAGAGAGATTGCTTCCTTAAGGGCTGATTCCAAGGCTTGAACATAGTGGACACAACTTCTCTTTGGAAGAGAAGACTCAGTCATAGTAGGACTATGACTTATGATCATTAGAGCGATCAGTGGTACTTAAGGAGTTAGATGTAATTACAGGGGCATAACGGTTATTGGCCAAGCTGTACTTACGAGCGATTGGTGAAGGGTTGTCACACTGTTGATTGGTTAAGATGGATACATAATATACCTGTGGTAAGGAGAGTTCGGTTGTCGATCTTTAGTGGAGTGCCTGGCAGTTAAATGATGGTGGATCCCGTGACTAAAGAGTTTAGTCAGTTATTCACGTATCGTTGGAGCTTCAAGCTATAGGTCCATAAGGTCCCCTTGGTAACTCAATGGATTCATTTGAGGATCAGTCCTTGGTGTTGATTTGAAATGTTCAAATTGACAAGAGATATTTTGATTATATATGATATAATCGGTATGATGTATGAGATACATCTAGTGGAAGATTGATGTAAATGAGATTTACATTAAATACCATGGAATAGAAAAAGAACTATGGTTTATATGTTTCATGAGATGAAATATTAAAACTATAGGTTATAAATATAGTATGATAAGTTGGTTATCATTTATGTTTATAATAATATTAATGATTGGATAATTAATTCTTTTTCTTTTAAATAACCAAAGTAGTGGGTGGTTATTGAATCATGGTAACTGCGAGTTTAAAAGGAAAATGGTTTTTCTATTTTAAAAAGAGGTTTTACAAACGATTGAAAAAGTTTTGATATTTCTCTCCGTGAAAAAGAAACTCATGAAGTCGTCAAGTAAATACAGTTTACTAAACGACGGCTGGGCGAGCTAAACGATCGTGCAGAGTAGAGCTAAACGATCGTGCAATATTTACTACACGATCGCATAGTTTTGCTTGACGATCATTGGTCCAAGGTAAACGTTCGTGTAGAGTCTGTAGGCGATAGACTGAGCTAAACGATGAGCTAAATGATCGCATAGCTTTTGCTAGACGTTCGCATAGCTTTATCTAAACGATTGGGCATCGACCTATACGAGAGATCTCCGCCATCTCCCACTTGCCCAGTCGTGTATGTGATCGGTGTTTCCTTCTTCGTGTGCCTCAATCCAAGTTCGAATAGAGCCCACCCTCTGGATTCTCATACCGAGAATACCAAGGTAGCCTTGTTGGTGGTGTTAGACTCAATTCGACACCATCGAGGTTTTCTAGAGGTCGTTCGTGGTACTGTGTAGGCTGCTGTTTGTGTTGCGAAAGAGTTCGTGACCGAGGAGATCGTTGAGGATGAGCGTGAAGTGTTCGTGTTGTGTTCGTGCTATGTTGCGGTCGTGTAGATTGAGCGTTCGAGGTTGCTATTGTTCGAGCAGTCGTGCGCATCCGAGCGTGGAGACGCTTCTGCCATTGTGCGTATAGTTTGATCTTTTTATGCATTTGTTTCATGCTATAATTTCTGCATTTGAATTGTATAACCACTTGTTTGAAGTCGACTATAAATATATGTTCATTCATGATTGTAATTTGGAATAGTCTTGTTTCGCTGCTCATGGAAATCCCAGTTTCGATTTCATTCAATTGGTATCAGAGTCAGGTTCTCTGATATTCCAAATTACAGATCGGAAATGAACCCGTTTTACAGTCGCGGTGGGTTTCTGCATTTGTAGTTAACCGTTTTTTGCATTTGTGGATGTTTTGATGAACGTTTCGGGTTTTAAATTGCCTTTTTGTTAAAGCTTTCAGTATAACAAAGTGTTAATTGTAAGGGCCCCTACATTTTTCGGCGAAATTAACTTTGCAATCGCGTCTGTAATTCGAAAAGTTCAAGTTCGTCGAGTCGTTCGTGATGAAGCTTCAGCGCATGGCGATGTAGTTCTCAACGAAGAAGAAGACCAAGTGTTGGTCGGATCATGTAACCTTAGGTAAATGATCATTGGGATTTAACTAAGCGATCGTTTAGTAGTTTTTTCTAGATGATCGTGTAGTATTTTCTAATCGATCATTTAGCTAATGCCAAGCGATGGGGTAAATCGTTTACCATATCGCGTAGCGTTGGTTGCGCGATCGTGTAGACGCTGGAGGTAGGCAATCGTAGTGGGAGCATGCGATGCTCGTCATTTAGTAGAAGGAGCGCGCTAAGCGATCATGTACTAGGCTTCATCACTTAGTAAAAGTACACGATCGTGTAGTAATAACTACACGATCTTTTGGATTTTTCTAGACGATTGTATAGTAAATGCTAAACGATCGTTTAACTCTGGAGAGCTGGTAAGCGATAGAACGAAGTGTTTGTTTTATTGTGTAGACGATCGCGAGGTGCTTAGTACACAATGGATAGTTGGAGAAGCGATGCTTTGCCGAGCGGTTTGAGACCCGGTTCGCCTGGTTGAACTGAAGACTTCTTGTCTTTGTAATAGTTAGCTTCTCTTTTTGTGTTTTTAAGACAATTTCACCTGGTTCTTCAACTTTGATTGCTTATACATGTGATGTATGGTACTTATATGTCAAAGTGTTTGTCATATAGTTAAAAACCCACCTTAGGTTGTGCAATTACTCATGCATCATGTATTATAATTGTTATAATCAAGCATGAAGAAATTACTTGAAAGCATGAGCATGCATCATGAAATATAAGAGTTATATTTTGCATGCAGTGAGCATTATCATACATCATCCTTTTATTATAATTGTTATAGTCTAAGGGTGAATGGAAGCATGTTTTGCTTGTTTCATTGTTGTTTTATATAAGTGTTATATAAAAGAAGTAGCAATGAATGGATAATGCATTAAGCATGACACTTAGGCTTCATAATCGTTATGAATGCCTTGCATGTGTTAGCTTAGCATTGTGATTTTTTCTATTTATAAGTGTTATAAAGGAAATTAGTCCTAAAATCAATAATTCAGAGTTGCATGCGGACTTAAGGTGAACTCAAATTTTTTAAAAGGGTTTTAAAATTGGATTGAGATAGACCTAAGTTCAAGTGGTTCTAAAGAGTTTAGTAACCTAGATTAATCTTTTAAAATCGGTTTAATAGGATTAAATTGGTTGAATAAAAGATTAAATTTGTTGTAAACTTATCTATAAGGGACCTTTTGTCTAAGGTGGGTTCTGGCTAGGCTGGGATTCTTAAGTTGATGGAAACGTAACACCCCTACCAGGGAACTACCTGGAAAGGTGAATTAGATAGATTTTCAACAAGCATGCGATATTTTGGTCAAAGATGCCGTTAAAGAGTTTAATGGATGATGATAAAAAAGTTGTTCAACTATCCAAGGTAAAAGTTACTCTTGGGAAAACCTAAAAGCCACTTAGTTAAAATCCTTACCCGTGGTTTTTCTAAGTAAACTAAACCCTAGGTTATAAAATACTCAGTGGGAGGAAGAGGCATATCAGATATGTCTATGATTCCACTCATGTTTCTCCCTGTATGTTCACACCGTGAGATTCATGCTTGGCCTCGAGATTCCCAGGATGCATCCCCCTTCAGATGGTGTTTGCATAAGTCAATATCAAGGTGGACAGAGAGAGTATTTATAGTAAGTGGGTGAAGGGTGTGTGTCAACACGTCCTATGGTCTCTGTCATTGGTTCACACCGTGAGATCATTCTGTACGCCCTCATGTCGCCTTCGGAGCATCCCCCTTCGGATGGGTTTTGT
>NC_052359.1:18359875-18410838 GCF_009727055.1 Benincasa hispida | reverse complement strand
CTTTTCTGAGAATAAAGTGTTTATTTTCAAGAATGGAATGGAGATTGGTTATGGTTCAATGGAAAATAACTTATATGTATTAAGGCCGTTAGTCATAAAAGCCTTGTTTAACACTGAAATGTTCAGTACGATAACAACAGCTAAAAGACCAAAGGTTTCTCCAAAGGACGAAGCCCATCTTTGGCATCTAAGGTTAGGTCACATCAATCTCAATAGGATTGAGAAGTTGGTAAAAAGTGGATTTCTAAAGAGTTTAGAAGAAAACTCCTTGCCGGTATGTGAATCATGCCTCGAAGGCAAGATGACCAAACAACCTTTTACTGGAAAAGTTTACAGAGCCAAGGAAGCCTTGGAGCTTGTATATTCAAACCTCTGTGGTCCGATGAATGTTAGAGCTCGAGGTGGGTATGAATATTTTATCTCTTTTATAGATGATTATTCAAGGTTTTGGTATCTCTTCCTAATGCAACGTAAGTCTGAAGCCCTTGACAAGTTCAAGGAGTATAAGGCTGAAGTTGAAAACTTATTAGGTAAGAAGATAAAAGCACTACGATCTGATCATGGTGGAGAGTATATGGACCTCCAATTCCAGAACTATATGATAGAACATGGGATTGCGTCCCAACTCTCGGCCCCTGGTATACCTCAGTAGAATAGTGTATCAGAAAGGAGAAACAGGACCTTTTTGGACATGGTTCGGTTTATGATGAGTTATACTCATCTTCCAGACTCGTTTTGGGGTTATGCAGTGTAGACTGCATGTTATATCCTGAACAACGTTCCCTCGAAAAGTGTTTCTGAAACACCTTTTGAGTTATGGGGAGGCCGTAAAGGTAGTTTACGCCACTTCAGGATTTGGGGCTGTCCGACACATGTGCTAGTGACTAACCCAAAGAAGTTGGAATCGCGTTCGATGGTTTGTCTCTTTGTAGGCTACCCCAAGAAAATGAAAGGAGGATACTTCTATGATCCGAGTGAGAACAAAGTGTTTGTTTCCATTAATGCTATCTTCTTGTGAAGAAGATCACATGAGGGATCATAAGCCACGAAGTAAGCTCGTTTTACGTGAGATCTCTAGTGAGACTGAGACTGTTGATGGTTCAACAAGAGTTGTTGAACAGGCCAACAGAGCAACAAGAGTTGTTGACGTCGGAACGTCTAGCCAACCAGCTCAAGAGTTGAGACTGCCTCGACGTAGTAGGAGGGTTTTGAACCCACCGGATCACTACATGGGTTTGACTAAAGCCCGTAACATCATTACGAATGATGGGGTCGAAGATCCGTTGTCTTTTAAGAAAGTAATGAAGGATGTTGACAAAGATGAATGAGTTAAAGCCATGAACCAGGAAATGGAGTCTATGTACTTTAATAACGTCTGGGAGCTTGTTGATCTAACTGAGGGTAAGACCTATTGGGTGTAAGTGGATCTTTAAGCGAAAGAGAGGTGTAGATGGAAAGGTGCAAACCTTTAAGGCTAGACTCATGGCAAAGGGTTATACCCAAGTTGAGGGAGTTGACTATGAGGAAACTTTCTCATCGACTGTCATGCTGAAGTCTATCAGGATTCTCCTGTCCATAGCCACATTTTATGATTATGAAATATGGAAAATAGACGTCAAGACTGACTTTCTTAATGATAATCTTGTGGAGACCATCTATATGACTCAATCAGAGGGGTTCGTAGTTCCAGATCAAGAGCAAAGAGTTTGCAAGCTTAATAGGTCCATATATGGGCTGAAACAAGCATCTAGATCTTTGAACATCAGATTTGACACTGCTGTCAAGTCGTTTGGCTTTGACCAGAACGTTGATGAGCTTTGTGTTTACAAGAAGATCATCAATAACTTAGTAGCTTTCCTGATACTGTATGTGGATGATATCCTACTCATTGGAAATGATGTAAGGTATCTGACTGACATTAAAAGTTGGCTAGCTACCCAGTTTCAAATGAAAGATTTGGGTGAGGCACAGTATGTTCTCGGGATCTAGATTATTCGGGATCGCAAGAACAAACGGTTAGCCTTGTCTCAAGCATCGTACATTAATCAAATGTTGATTAGGTACAGGATGCAGGATTCCAAGAGTGGTTTACTACCCTTCAGGCATGGAATCGTTTTGTCTAAGGATCCATGTCCTAAGACACCTCAAGAAGTTGAAGAGATGAGACAAATTCCCTATGCTTCTGCTATAGGAAGCTTGATGTATGCAATGTTGTGTACCAAACCTGACATTTGCTATGTAGTAGGGATTGTCAATCTTTATCAGTCCAATCCAGGATTTGATCACTAGATGGTGGTCAAGATGATCCTCAAGTATCTTCAGAGAACGAGGGTCTACATGCTCGTGTATGGAGTTAAGGATCTGATCTTTACGGGATACAACGTTATTGATCCCTTTACAAAGGCCCTCATTGCTAACGTGTTTGAGGGTCACCTGAAGAGTCTAGGTCTACGAGACATGCGACATCTTGTCTAGGGAAAGTGAGAGCCCTAGTTTATTGTATATTGTACATTTTTATATTGTATTGTACATTAGTCTCTCGAGTCATTAGGACAAGTGTGAGATTGTTGGGATTGGTGTCTTAATTCTCCCGGAGTCTCGTTGTTTTGTAAAGATACACATTGTTCAATGAATAAAATAAGTGTTATTTAATTCTGCATTTACTCATATCCAATAAACAAAGCTCTTTGGTTATTTTATGTGAACTTAAGCATGTATATGTGATATACAAGTTGATCATGCCTTAAGCGATAACCTAAATAGGTCTGTAGTATAAGAACTAAGGTGAGATACTTTATCCTGGTGACATTACGGATATGGCCCACTTTGTAGAGGTTTGCAAGTGTTGTAAACTACTACAGATGGTAGATCCTAACCATTCATGTGGAGACGTGGAGCGAGAGTGTCCTATACAAAGAGTTTGTATAAGACCTGGACCACGAGATGACTAGACTCTGTATATAATGTTGTTGATACTAGAGACTTGCATCTCACCTAAACGACCATAGGTGACACGACCTCAATCTTCAGTGTTTTGGGAACTTTTGCCTTTGAGGGCGGTCCTTTGATTAGTATGGATGAGAGTGGTCAGATTGTCAACGCAACATACCTACCTTTTTAGGGACTTGTCTAATCTGGGAGCTGGGAACTCAATCCACAATATGGAATTCACTAATTTCCCGAAGCAGGAATAAGTAGAGAGATTGCTCCCTTAAAGGCTGATTCCGGGGCTTGAACATAGTGGACACAGCTTCTCTTTGGAAGAGAAGACTCGGTCATAGTAGGACTATGACTTATGTTCATTATAGGGATCGGTGGACTTAAGGAGACAGATGTAACTACAGGGGCATAACGGTTATTGGCCCAGCTGTACTTACGAGTGATCTGTGAAGGGTTGTCGCACTGCTGATTGGGTAAGATGGACACATAATATATCTGTGGTAAGGAGAGTTCAACTGTCAGTCTTTAGTGGAGTGCCTGGCAGTTAAACGGATGGCAAATCCGTGACTAAAGAGTTTAGTCAGTTATTCATATACTATTGGAGCTTCGACCTACAGGTCTATAAGGTCCCTTGGTAGCTCAATGGATTCAGTTGAGGATCAGTCTTTGGTGTTGATTTGAAATGTTCAAATTGATAAGAGGTATTTTGATTATATATGATATAATCGGTATGATGTATGAGATACATCTAGTGGAGGATTGATGTAAATGAGATTTACATTAATTACATGAATAGAAAAAAAAACTATTGTTATATGTTTCATGAGATGAAAATATTTAAAACTATAGGTTATTAAATATAGTATGATAAGTTGGGTTATCATTTATGTTTATATTAATATGAATGATTGGATAATTATTCTTTTCTTTTTAAATAACCAAAGTAGTGGGTGGTTATTGAATCATGGTAACCGTGAGTTTAAAAGGAAATGGTTTTTCTATTTTAAAAAGAGGTTTTACAAAGATTGATGTTTTAGATTTCTCTCCGCGAAAAGAGATCACGTAGTCGTAAGTAAATATGGATTTACTAAAACGCAGAGTGAGCTAAACGATCGTACAGAGTAGAGCTAAACCGTGCAGTATTTACAAACGATCGCATAGTTTTGCTAGACGATCATTGGCCCAAAGTAAATGATCGTGTAGAGTCTGTAGCAGAAGACCCTAAAACGATGAGCTAAATGATCGCATAGCTTTGCTAGACGTTCGCATAGCTTTATCTAAACGATTGGGCATTGACCTATACGATAGGTCTCCGCCATCTCCCACTTGCCCAGACGTGTATGTGATCGGTGTTTCCTCCTTTGTCTGCCTCAATCCAAGTTCAAATAGAGCACACCCTCTGGATTCTCACACCGAGAATACCAAGGTAGCCTTGTTGGTGGTGTCAGACTCAACTCGACACTGTCGAGGTTTTCTAGAGGTCGTTCGTGGTGCTGTGGAGGCTGATCGTGTTGCGGAAGAGTTTGTGACCGAGGAGATCGTTGAGGACGAGCGCGAAGTGTTCGTGCTGTGTTGCGGTCGTATAGATCGAGCGTTTGAGGTTACTGTTGTTCAAGCGGCCGTACGCATCCGAGCGTGGAGACGCTTCTGCCATTGTGCGTAGAGTTTGATCTCTTTATGCATTTGTTGTTCATGCTGTAATTTCTGCATTTGAATTGTATAACCGAGCGTTTTAGTCTTGTTCTGCTGCTCATGGAAATCTCAGTTCTGATTTCCTTCAGCAACATCCATACGTCGAACGTAACAATTGCCTCTGCGATGGTGAGATTCCCCGCATGCGATCGATTTCTGTGATAGCTACAAAAATAGACAATTGGACGCAAAATAACGTATGATAGTGGGTTAGCTGAGATTTTACATGCTGATCGACGCAAGCTCGCTTTCTCATGAATTCTTAGTATAATCGCTGCATATTCTTCTTATCAGTTCTCATAATTCTAAATAAAAGGCCTATAATAACGTACATTTCTACCCGTCATCATCATGTTATACACACACAACAGCATGTCATCTTTCAATGCAAGTGCCATAGTTTCTATTTCTAGGACGCATGCGATATATACGATAATGTTGATAGGACTTATATCTAAGCCTCTATTCTTGTCTATGCGATGATGAATGATGCACACATACACAAGGTGACCGCATACTATCATATCCTATTTCTAGGGTGCATGTGATGCATAATCACAAACAGAACTTATGTCTAAGTTTCCATCTCTTGCTTATGCGGTTCTAATCTTACTCTTTCAAGTCTAGATTCTAATATGACTCTTTCAAGTCTAGATTCTTTCTTTAGACTACTCTCTCAAGTATCTCTAAAGGGTGAATGACGCATACATAAGACAAGATGATCGCATAAAGTGAAGATCTTAGGTCATGCTAGCTAAGTACTTCTCAACCCATTCAGAAATTTAACTACTCATGCGAAATGTGGAGGGATTGAACAAATGTTGAGATGAGAATTCCATTTTCTATAAATAAAGTCAGAATACAAAATAACAATGGAAAGTAGGGATAAGAAGCCCAGTAGCAATGTCTTGCTTCCCATGGCTTTTACACTATCTTTTCACTCCAACTCTGCCCAGAAGAATATCCTTGCTTTCGCAAGTGTTGGCAATCTCTCCTTTTATAGTGCTTCTCGATAGTCTTTCGAGCTTTCCAGGAATGTTCTCTCGGCGTCTTCTTCTCTTCGCTCACTTCCACCTTCTAAGTATAAGAATAACTACAGACTAACGGCTATCTATATTGTATATGATCTAACTTGTTTTTGGCGAACTCCTTTAACGATGGTAGCCTTCGGTATTTATAAAGCTCAAGGTGAAGAAGCTTTTCTCTTTAATGATTGCAATGATGGGTGGTCATTAAATCTTCTGCTCTGATGCACCGATTAACGATCACCAAAAAGTTGAGTATACTTGCTACAGTGTGTCGTTAACGGCTTGTCATATAAATTCGGATTCGACTGTCATAAGCTTTCCGTCCCATCATGATTTATTAAGCTTTCCCCTTGATGCGTCGTCTTTATGCAGCCACCTACTTGAGCAACTTCTCGCGAGCACATATGATCGCATGACTTTGCGGTCGCAATCTTTCAATGCGCGCGGATGCCAAATACCTTGGATTGCAATTTCACTTGTGCCAACGCATTTTTCCTACACAAATAAGTAAATTAGCTGCTTTTATGCTATGGGCGCATGCGATCGCAATATTCTCAGTTTACCGCTTTTGGACATGATTTTGTATATTTTTACCGTCGCATTCCCTCATTGTTTTACTTATTTGTGCTGTAATAACATACATTTCTACCCATTATCAAGCCCACCCTCTGGATTCACACACTGAGAATACCAAGGTAGCCTTCTTGGTGGTGTCATACTCAACTCGACACTGTTGAGGTTATGTGGAGGCCGTTCGTGGAGTTTGGGGTGTTTGTGACCTTGGCGATCACTGAGTTCGAGTGTTGGATGAGCGTTCGCATGTTGCTGAGTTCGAGTGTTGCGGTCATGTTGGATGATCGTTCGCGTGTTGCTGCATTACTGTGATCGAGCGTTCGTGATCAAGGAGCTTGAAGATGAATCGACAAAAGTGTGTTGCTCTTGTCCTTTATCATATGTATAGCATGTTGTAATTTTTGTATTTCGCATAACCGTATGTTTCCGTTTGTGATTGTAATTGTAAAGTTCATATACGATTGTAATTTGGAATGATTCTTCCGCTGTTCATGAAAATCCTCGTGTTCGATTTCCTTCAATTCCAAGACTGTTTACATCGAGATGTACGAGGATAAATAAGTTGATCTTGATTATGTTTTGAAGCATGTTATGAGTGCTAGGATGAACTAAGATTATTTTGTTTTTATGATTTGCTAGATGAACATTGAACATGATGATATGTATTTGCCTATTTGTGGGACTATGTTTATGATGTGCATTATGTTTAAGATAGTGATAGTTACCCTTACCTGTAATTAGATACCCACCAGAGGTGGTGATCTCCTTCGAGATTTCACCAAAGGTTTGTGTTTCTTTTGAGATTCACCAGAGGTTTGTGTTTCCTTAGGGATGCACCTGAGGTGGTAATCTCCTTCAGGATTTCACTAGTGTTTTGTGTTTCTTTTGGGATTCAACAGAGATTTGTGTTTCCATCGGGATTCACCAGAGGTTTTATGTTTCCTTCGAGACTCATTAGAGGTTCGTGTTTCCTTCGGGATTCACCAAAGGTGGTGATCTCCTTCGGAACTTCATTAAAGGTTTGTGGGTACACCTAATCTACGGAGGAGTGGTTTTAACTAACCACTAGTTAGCCATCCCATGGGAAGTAGAGGCTTATGCATGTTCCTCTCAAAAAGTGAAATCTAGAGGACATAGATGCTTAGCCTGATCCCAGTAGTGAGATTACTTACTAAGTATTTTATACTCTTTTTTTTTTATGTTATGTTTTCCAAGTAAGTGTTGTTAGAACATACCATGTGCAGCGGAAGTGACCAGGATCTATAAGCACTCTAAATCATTAATTTTGGCAGAAACAAAAATATGCTTCCATAGAAATAAATGAGTTTCATGACATACCTCTGTAGAACTTTCTCAAAGCTTGAATTGAACTGCAAATCTCCTCTGAATCTTGTTGTAGACCACCCCAAGATCTTCCCTACTATCCTCTTGGAGCTTTAAATTGAGTTGTGGGACTCAAAATAAGTCTGAATTAAGGAAATTCAGAGACAAGCTCACAGCTACAACCCGACGTGAAGAACACCTTTCTTCTTACGAATTTTTCAGAAAAATATGATCGGTTGCATTACTTCAAAAACACTCCAGTCTCTTCAATATATTGCAGACATTCATGCAAAGAGATTTACTGCATGAGATACAGCTCATGCTTGGAGTTAATGAAGACTTAAGAAGATGGGTTGTTAGTGAGCTACTTGGAAGAAGACAATAGAAAATGCTCATTTTCCATTTTTGTGATTTTTTCTTCTTTTTCAATTTATCAAATATTGATTTCATAAATCAATTTTATTTAATAAAATTGAAAATATTATTAATTTTAAAAAATTAATTTCATAAATTAATTTTCTCAATAAAATTAATAAATAATTATTTAAACAATTTAAATAATTCTAATTAATTTAATATCAAATATTAAATTAATTTTTACACAATTCCATCTTCAAATATTTAAATCATATTTAAATATAATTTCTCCAATTTCATTTAATTCTAATTTGAACACTTCAAATTAACTTATCACGCTACTCTAGAGCTAATCCATTTACGAGCTAGTAGGGGGACCTCGCGGACCTACAGATCATGGGCTCCAACAATCCGAGATTAATCGACTAAACTCAATAGACCGAACTAACCCCTATTCATTAACTAATGGGTGATTTCACTAAAACCTATAGCTGAACTCCCTCACTATATATATATATTATGTCCACTGGATATAACCATGATTAGTAAGTTAACCCTTCACATGTTGTTTGTAAAAACAGCTAGGTCGAATCTCTGTTTTACCCCCGAAATTACCTCTTGTTCCTTAAATCCCACTGATCCCTTAATAAACAATTGATTTGTGATCCAATCAACAAATTGAATCCCTCTCAGGCCAATGAGAGGGTGAGGTCTCTTGTTCAAGACCCAAAATCTGCACTTGAAGGGAATAACCTCTCTACTAACCCTAATCGGGTAGGAGTGAATTCCGTCTTGCACCTTATGTCCCCAGCTAATCATCCGATCTTATCCCCAAAATGGAAGGCTTATTAAGCAGAGACAGTTGGTCTACTCTCCGTTTGCAGATCAAAGGATAATCTCGAACAAACAGGAGTTCATAGTTAGCTCAAGATTAAGGTCAAGTTACCTAGGTCATCGCTTTGAAATAGTTAGTCTTAAACAGTAAACAACGTTATAAAGTAAGAGTGACTGGTTTCGTGGTTCAATCTTGCACAAAACTCATTTACACAGGACACCCCCACTCCTCATGTCTCAACATGAACGAATTAGGATCACTTCGTTTGTAGCACTTTACAACTCTTTGTAATAACTACAGAGTAGGCCGCATCCAATAGTGTTACCAGAATAAGGTACCCAACCTTATTCATATACTATAGATCATTTTGACTATTTACTCGAATATGATCCACTTGTATTTCTCCACATAAAGTTCAAATACTCATCTAATAGTCAAGGGACTTTTGGTTTATTGGATATCGAAAAAAACAATATATTCAATAACAACTTATTGAATTTTCAGAATAAGTTCTCTTATTTACAAACCACGAGTTTTAGGACATAAAACCCAACAAGTGCAAGGACGTATCGGCGAATGACAGAAGGAATATGTGATCGTGCCATTGGGACCAGAGAGATGCTTCCGCTCATGTTTTCATGTTTTAGTGTTTTAAATTCTAGTCTTGATGTCTGAACTTAGAGTTCCATTATTGAAATTTTTATTTATAAAACTTTAAGAAATTTTACTTTGAACTTATATTTCAAGGGGACCCTAAAAAAATATTTTCAAATATTTAGATTTTACAAAAGTTATTTATTTAATAAAGTTCGTTTGATTTAGTTAAAATTTGTGAAAGAGCCGTTTTGAGATTTATGCATGCAGTATAAGTCCTTAAGGTTGTTACAAAGTAGTTTGTTGATCATATATTAGTAAAACTAAGACTTAGTTTGGGTTGTTGTAGTGATAATTCTCATTTTTTTTAATTATTTAGTTTTTTTAAACAAAAGATTTTGATGAAAATGGCATATATTTAGTCATTTTCATAGAAAAATCAAGTTTAAATATAGCAAATAATTCATAGATAGCATGTTTAATCTTAAATGTGAAAAGATAGTGAATTTGGCAAGATTTTTTTTTTTTTTTAATTTTGGGGTATTTTTGTAAAAAATTCATTGATTCCAAATTGTTGCAGCATTGAACCAAACTCAGCAATCTAAAACAGCAGAGCTAAACTTCGATTCTAGGCTTGATTTCGGGATTTTCACCATCAATCTTGGTGAATCAGGGATTTTCACCTCCAAATTAAGTCTCCAACAATTTATATTATGTAACTTTCATTTATTTTACAGCAATAAATTATTTTCAATTTAAGTTCTTATTTCCTCTTTATCTCAATTATTTGTTGTTTTAGTTAAAAGCGATTTCACCCATTTTTTTCACATCATTTTTTATCCGATCTCATATAAAACATGAGATTGTCATAACTTGGAATCCCTTGAGAAAGGAGAAGACAAGTTAGATAAAAAGATATGTGTAGAAATTTGGCATTTCATAGTTCAATGTAAACTCAATTTAATTTTTAATTTTGCAATATTTGTCTGTGATATTCTTATATTTCTGGAGGCATTGAATAATATATATATACCTCATTCAAGTGTTATTTTTATTAATTCAGTTACTTTATTTTTACTTATTTGTTTTTGTTTATAAGCTAGAATTGTGTTCCTTTTTCATTAAGCACATCATGAAATTTTACTCATCTAAATTTTTGTTCTTTAATTCTTTAAGCATAAGCTAAACTTTTCTTTAGGATTCAAATATTTTAATGTCCTAAATAATGTAGCAAATGCCTAATATGTAAAGTTAGGGAACTTGGCTCAATTTCACTGTTTGGTTTACTTTTATTGATTTTAATTTCATCATTATTAGTCTAGCTTGATCACCTAGATTAGTATACTAAAATTGAATCTAATACGAAAACGATTATGTGAAATTTGGTTCTTATAAAAGTGATTTAGGAAAAGAGTCTAGAAATAGGACTTTGTTTTTTACCATAGACATAGGGCAAAACTTTTAAAACAAAAGGATTATATTTTAATTATTTAAGTTCACTTTAACCATAAAAATATAGGTTTACTGGCTTAGTATCTTGAAGACACTATTAGAACATCAAATAGGTGTTGAATCCAGTCCAACAAAGCATCAAAATTGAGTTAAGCTAAAAGTCTTCATATTAGGCTAAATTTACTTTCAAAAGGAGCATGGACATGTTTGAATCCCTATATTTTGCAATTGTTTGACAATTTAATTTTTCTACCAAAAATCTCAAATCAATTTTATCTTGGTTACTAAAGTTGCAAATTTTTAGGAAAGTTTTGTTGCTTATAAACATTTTTGTTGAAAAACCGTTTCCTTGGGAGACGACTTGAAATTCTTCCAATCTTTGTACTACTTGTTGACAGTGTGCACTTGCACTAGATTGAAGACTTTTCTTAAAAAAAAAAGTTTTCAATTTAGCTAAAGTGTTTTCAGACGATCATGTAACTTTTTAAATGAAGTAAATTAGTGTTTAGTGAATTTCAATTTAAACTTGAAAAATGTAGGTTATAGTGTTTGGTAAATACATACAAAATCATCTTATTTTAGATATAATAACTAAAATTGACTTATAATTAACTTTTTTTTTTTTCAATTTAAAATTTTAAATAATTGTTTATAATGATAAATTTTGTTTGTTATAGATAATTTTAAATATTAAGAGGAATAACATTTAAAAAATCAATATGGTATACTTTTTTCAAATATTGATGCATTCAACTCATGAAAAATAGAAAATTGATTTGATTAGGTGAGAAATAAATAGATATATAAATTAAATCTTTATTTTTAAAGTACAAAATTAAAAACTAAACATTAATTAAAAACTCTACCTGATTTTAGTTGAATCTAAAAGCTAGTTAGAAAGCTTTTGAAGTAGGCGTGAAATTAACGTGTTTTTAAAAGTGATTTTAATAGATTTCGACATTCAAATCTGTTTTACCTAATGCAAAAAATGATTAAGACTTGTCTATAATCAATTCTATCTCTCCAAAAGCAATCTCAAATGCACACTAAATATGTACTTTAAAAAAAAAAACTATACTAAATCTCATATTTAAATGTTTAAATGTTATTTTACACTCTAAACACTCTTTTAGGCAAATGTAAGCAACAAAAGAAAACAACACAAACATCGTGATAAGGAAGTTAAGGTCTTATTTGGTAATCATTTAGGGAGTGTTTGGGGCAAGAGTTATCATCAAAATATAATAATCACCCCTTGCTACAATAAAAACTATTTCAAAATCTCAAATTAGCTACTGTCAATATTATTTCAAAACCCTCATTTGCTACAGTATTTACGATTTATTATAGTTTTTACTATTTTACATTCATCATTTTTTTATTATTTGCTACAGTGTTTACTATTTCCTTCTCAAACTAAAATAGTTTATATCTCAAACACATATTATTGTAACCCAAACTAAAACAATCTACATAAAAAACACAAACTATCATAATCCAACTATAATAACGTATGCCTATAATAATTAACTCATTGTCTCAAACGTCTCCTTAAGATGTATTTTTTTTCAAGTGTTTAATTTTAAAATATCTCTTGAAACACTATCAAAATATATTATTTAAAAGGGAAAATTATCTTTTTTTTTCTCTAAGTTGTTAGTTATAGATTCATTTGGTTCCTCAATTTTTGAAATGGACCTTTTTAGTCCATAGGTTTAAATGGTCCAAGGGTTTAGTGGAGGTTGGTATCTCCGATTGCTACACGGCAAATTAATTTTTATTATTTTTTAAATGCTAACATGAAAAGTTAAATAGATAATAAATAATAAAATTAATACTAAAAACAAAAGACCCTTTTCTCTCTCATGGAGTCCTTTTCTTTCATTTTCATTTGGGTATGTCAATTTTTATGGTAAGAATACTTTTTGAACTCCATTAAAATTTGAAACCTCAATTTTTCCATTTTGGTGTGGTAAAACCTTCCAATTTTTAAACCTGAAAGGAAGAAGAACCCACAGATTCCAACACCACCACTAAAGGGATGTTTGGATTGAGATTTTCTCAATGCCCAAGAATTAAGAATGTCTGGAAATTATATGTCTGGAAATAAAATTACTGGGAATCAAGGATAACTATGTTTTGTTGTGCATGGAAAAAAAATGTTTGGAAATAGTATGTGGGAATTAAAAAAAAAAAAAAAAATCCAAACGACCTTTACAAGAAATATGTTACAAAATAATTTAGTAATAGTCCAAATGCGATCATAGTATATTTCTTGCAGATGAATTACTAAATCCAAACGGCCCCTGGGCATTGACTATGTTATTTTGTAAACATAGTCATCGTTTATAAAATACTATATGATCACTTAGATTATCTACACGATCACTGAACTCTGCTAAACGATTGTTTACAAAATACTATACGATCGCTTAAATTATATGCACGATCGCTGAGCTCCGCTACATGATCGTTGAGTAAAAAAATGTTATACGATCGCCTACCCAATGCTAGACGATCATCTAGCAAATGCTACACGATCGTTGAGCTCGGCTACACAATCGCTTAGCTCTGCTACACAATCGTTGAGTAACAAAATATTATACGATCGCCTACCCAGTGCTATACGATCGCCTACCCAATGCTAGATGATCACCTACCAAATGCTACACGATCGCTGAGCTCGGCTACACGATCGCTTAGCTCTGCTACACGATCGCTGAGTAACAAAATGCTATACGATCGTCTACCCAGTGCTATACGATCGCCTACCAAATGCTATACGATTGCTTACCAAATGCTATACGATCGCTTACCAAATGCTACACGATCGCTGAGCTCGGCTACACGATCTCTTAGCTCTGTTACACGATCACTGAGTAACACTAAACGATCGCCCACGAAGACCCCGCAATCGCTTATTCGGCTACATAATCGCTTAGCTCTGCTACTAAATGCTATATAACCGATATCAAAGTATAAATACTAAACGTAGACAAAATAAGTATTTATATTATGTCAATATTCGTAGTTACAAATAAGAGTACAGTGCAACATTCATTCAAAATGAAGATACTTAGCAAGTACTAACATGCTAGCTCAAAATAAGGAGTACACATCATTTGATAAGGGCATCAAAATATACACATAATTGCCCATGTATAACATGTTATAAAGTCTCCTATTACCTAGAAGATACTACGATATTCCCACAGTTTAAGAATGAACGTTTTCTTGCAAAACCTCTATTATGAATTCATATCTTTCATCATGTGGAAGATTAAAGAAATAATCAATCTGAGATTGGTCTTTAGTGATAATCTTACCCGCTCTCACCCTTTGTCGAACACTTAATCCATCTACCTTTCTAATTTCACTAACTAATGAGTTTCGACGTGCTTCTCTTGTGGACTCTCGTTCAGCTACCTGTCGATAAAACATAGCAATTTCTTGAATGTTATCATTAGCGCTTGAAAGATGACTGCTCATAACATTCTCAAGATCATTCACTGTCGTCACCAATTGGTCTATACTTCTTGCTCTTTTCTTACTAGACCTATTTGATGTATGTGCATTAGATTGCATATTTGTTGCTGCTTCACTCATTGAGGTAGATCCATTCACTTCTTCCCCTCCAACTATTGGTGGATCAGGCACATAAAAACCATCCATTTCTCTCCAAAAATCATTGTTGTCTATTTCTCGCTCTACTGCTTCAAACATGTCAGCTGGACCTTCTGCACCAAGTCCATTGGCTCTATCTTTTCCAAAAATAATGGCTAATTGTTCGTAGAACAGAAAAGACTTGTTTCTCAGTCCTTTTGCATTTGGATGACTCTGGAAAACAAATATAAATAAACTTTTAATACATTTCAACAATAGCATGATAACAATACACTGGCAATACAAAAATCTACATTTACCTTTACCCATTCATCGAATATATCTTTTTCTACTTTTATACACTTTTCTTTATCATTCCATCCGAAGCCACTACAATTTGGGCCTAACATTTCAGCTATTGCGTTGTACTGCTTCTTCAACAATTTTACTCTAGACTCTATGTGTGGTTGAGCCTTAACTTCACAATTATGAATTTTTTCAGCCATCCATTTCTCTACTTGATTGAGAAATCCTGGTTTGAAAGTACCATTATCAGCCTTCCATGTGCCAATGTTAGATAACTCTAATAAGCATTCTACTAATTTCTCATCTTCTATCTTACTCCACATATGTTTCAACCTACTCGACCAACTGTATATTGTTTGTTGACATCTATATCTATGATTCACATCACATATTAGACTATTAAAACTCAACACTTCACATATAACATAGTATGAAAATCAAAACATACATCACATATCATAATTATGAAATAAGTAGCAATATAGTAATTCACAATGTTTTATAAAAGCTTATAACAAGGTACATGTTTACATCATAATAATACATCCTAGTATTAATATCTAATGCCCCTCCATTCCTTAAACATCTCAATTGCTAAGTTATCTCTCTAATTTTCCATTCATTTGAACTCTCTACATGTGTTATTCGATCACTATCCATGTCAAAAGTACTTGAATGAGTGTCTCCAACTTCATCTTCTTCTAACGGATCTACAGGCATTTCTCTTCTTATAAGATTATGAATAAGACAACAAGCTGTAATATGCGACATTGAACTTTTACTGGATAGTAAGATTTCCTTTGAAGAATAGCCCATCGACCTTTTAATAGCCCATCGACCTTTTAATAGCCCAAATGCTTGTTTTATTACATTTCTTGCAGATGAATGCTTCATATTAAAAAATTCAGCTGGAGTTCTTGGTTGGTATCATTGCATCCAATCATTTAAATGTTATCATTGTCCTCTGTAAGGAGCCAAAAATCCTTCACCATTTGTATAGCCAACATCACATAGATAATAACAACCTAAATACACCAACTGAATACTTGAGAATGTATGTACAAAGTGTTTCTAATCCAAACTACATACCAATCCTAATATCAAACATTTTACCTTTTGGAATCTTTAATCCATTCCTCCTAGATATAGCATCTCGTAAAACTCTTGAGTCAGAGGCTGAACCTTCCCATCCAGGTAAAACATAGGTAAATTGCATATCTTGGGAGCAAACTCCTAAGACATTAGTAACAATTTCATTCTTCCTGGTTCGATACCTAGGTCTATTGGGAGAATATCCACATTGACTTTAATATAGGTTCCATTTAGTGCACCTAGACAATTCTACATACAAAGAAGACTCTAAATTAATTAAACCACCTACTAATATTTAAACATGAGTAAAACTATAAAACAAAAATTACCTTAAACCACTTCCATTTTTCATCCAAGCAGTTGGCAGGAATAGACTCAGGATGTTTAAGTAATAACTCATGTAGTCGTATCACAGAGTTCAGAACTATATTAAAATGTCTACTGATTGTTTCTCCTGAACGTGTAAAATGTCGACGTATAACTCTATTTTTAACGTCATGTGCAAGGATATGTAAAAATATTGCAACCATCTTCTCAACTTCTACATGTGTTATGCCTCTTAATTTATCAATTGTTTTAAGCATATGAAATAATATAGTAAAACATCTCCTATCCATTCGGTCGTCTTAAAACATGCTAAATCATTCTCATGTATTAGACGAAAAAAGTTTAATTATCTAATTCGATGCCTATAGAAAGAATTTCCACTCATAATTCTGTCACGTGTTTGTCCTTTATACAATAGTATTACTACCAATAGAAAAGATGTTTTCATTGCTTGTTTTATTATTTCTAAATATGACAACAAGACAATAAGAATTTGTTATTCAGTAGCTGAATGTATGTCATTCATATCTGCATGATAAACGAAATGTTTTATCCCATCATTAGTTAATTATAATAAACAATTCTTAGAAATAAATCACAATGTAGCAAATCAACTCATTCAATACATCAAAAGAGAACAAAAAAACATGCAGAATGAATAGCAAATCAATATAAATGTTGGACTAAGTGTGTTCTATCTTACCGTCAAAAAATAAATCACAATGAAGTGTTGGATTAAATGTGCAGAATGAATAGCAAATCATCAAATAAATCACAATGAATAGCAAATCAACATAAAATTTATGTGTTCTATCTTACTGTCGAAAAATTTATTAGGAAAGATAGATGGATTAAGTGTTCTATCTTACAGTAAATGGTCTATAAAATTATTAGAAAAGGTAGATGTGTTGACATCCATATCTATAAAAATTTACCCATCCATCTATTTCGTCTTAATCAATCCTCTCTATCGTTTATGCTTTCTACCTATTGTATAGCAAATTTCCTCTATCGTCCTATCGTGTACTCTCCATCGTGTACACTTCCAACCCGATCGTCTACATCCTATCATGTACTTTCTGTCGCCTACATGCTCAACCCAATCGTGCAGTCTCCTACCCCATCGTCTGCACGCTAACCTCTATCGTGTAAACGCTTGTCTTATCGTTTACCTTTTTCCCAACGATCGTCTAGCCTTTTTCTCAATGATCGTCTAGCCTTTTTCCCAACAATTGTTTAGCCTTCACCTCTCAACGATCCTTTATTCTTTGACAACGATTGTTTAGCCTCCCTTTCTTTCTCCTTCTTACAACATAAAATCAGTGACTGGAGATTGAAGAGAGGAAGAGAGACAGCAGTGTTCGACAGTGGTGAATAAAGACAGCAGTGTTCGACAGTAGTGAATTTCGACCATGGATCTAATTTCTAATTTACTGAGTACCAAATGCTAAAATCAGTGACTGGAGATTGAAGAGAGGAAGAGAGACAGCAGTTTTCGACAGTAGTGAATAAAGACAGCAGTGTTCGACCATGGATCTAATTTCTAATTTACTGAGTACCAAATGCTAAAATCAGTGACTGGAGATTGAAGAGAGGAAGAGAGACAACAGTGAATAAGGACATAAATTGAAGTGAGAAAAAAGACATAAATAGAGATGGAAAGATTGTAAGTACCAATAGAGGAGCAGAAAATCACGCCGGCGAGAAGAGAGGAATAGAGATTGAAGGAAAAAAATGTATAGAAATGGCTGGCACCGAAGCAGAGAGATGGCCGACACTCAAAGCAGAAAGGTTGATTTTCATGACTGGAAGGAAGAAATTTCGTTATAGGAAGGGGAAGAAGAAAAGAAAACCCACGAGAAAAGAAAACCCACACTTTTCAATAGGCATTCAATTCCTTCCTTTGTGTGGGAAAGAAAACCTAGGAATTATCTTTTCCAAGGTAAATGAATAAAGCCCACCAACCAAACATGGGCTTTGTAAACCCATTCTCATTCCCACCCTCTTTTCCCTTAACCAAATAGCCCATAAAACACTTAGCAAATCCTTTCTCAATCCTAACTTTAAAAGAACATGCTAACGAAGAACCAGATTGGGCATGAAATTTGTTGGAATTTGTGGTTGATATGTTTGTTTAAAGTTAAATGGTTATTTCGGTTTGGTTGTTGTCTCAAGATTAGTCGTGAAGGTTGCTTGGAACATTGCCTTTCTTGCAAGATTATTCCTTTCCCTATTTATGTGATTTCTTGCCGTTGATAGATTTTTTCCTTTTTGGTTTGAATGTCGATTTTGAGTGAGCTGGGTTTCCTTTTCCACTGCTTCTTTTTAAGGTTGTTTTGCTCTTGTTGAGGTTGCCGCTTTGGAGATTTAACATCTTTGCATCTTGGCTAGGGGGCTAAATTAAAATTTGTAATTTATGTTATAGGGTGGATTCAAGTCTTTCAAAAATTTTAAAGATTAATTACTTGGATTAAAATTGTGACCAATTTTAAGGTAAGTAATCTTACTACCTATGTGTCAGACGATAAATTTAAGATTAATTTTGAGGATCTTAAGATTGCTTACATCAAGATGCATAAGTATAAATAAGTTGACATTGATTATGTTTTGAAGCATGTTATGAGTGCTGGCATGAACTAAGTTAATTTATTATTATGATTTACTAGATGAACATGAAGCATGATGATATGTATTTGCATGTTGTGGGACTATGTTTTATGACGCACGTTATATTTATGATAGTTGTAGTTACTCCTACCCATAATTAGATACCCACCAAAGGTGGTGATCTTCTCTAGAATTTCATCAGAGGTTTTTGTTTCCTTCAGGATTCACCAGATGTGGTGATCTCCTTCGGGACTTCACCAGAGGTTCGTGTTTTCTTCGGGATTCACCAGAGGTGGTGATCTTCTTCAGGACTTCACCAGAGGTTTGTGTTTCCTTCGGGATTCACCAAAGGTAGTGATTTCCTATGAAATTTCACTAGAGGTTTTGTGTTTCCTTTAGGATTCACCAGAGGTGGTGATCTCCTTCAAGACTTTACTAGATGTTTGTATTTCCTTCGAGATTCACCAAAGATTTGTGAGGACACCAAATCTACGTAGAGTGGATTGAACTATTCACTAGTTAGTCATCCCATAGAAAGTAGAGGTTTATGCACGTCCCACGAGTGGCATAGAGGACATAGATGCTTAAGCTTGACCCAATAGTGGGGTTACTTGCTGAGTATTTTATACTCATTCTTTCTCATGTTTACTGTTCAAGTAAGGGTAAGAACACGTAGGCGAATGACAAGCAGAATCCGTGATCGAGCCACCGAGACTAGTCATACACTTCTGCTTATGTTTTCAAGATTTTATGTTTTAAAATTTCTAGTCTTGATGTTTGAACTTGAAATTTTGGTACTTACGCTTTAGACTTTTTAAAAGAGTTTTCTAGTTTTGTTTTTTGGTTTTAAGGATACCCTGCTAAATAAATTTTAGTTAGTTAGTTTTAATAAAGTTAATTATTTTATGTTATTTATTTGGTTTAACTAAGTCATGAAAAGATGTCAATTTGAATTGTATGCATGCATGTCTATAGTAACGACCTAGTTTAATTCTTAGGAAGCTGGGTCGTTACATGTAAGATTTTCAAGACCGATTAGATAACGATCGTCTAGGCAAAGCATGGATTCGTCAATCAAAAAGGCTAAATTTGTCATTAATTAACTCCCCGACCTCCACCTTGTAATTCCAATGCTCGTTCCTCTGTTCCTTTTACAAAATGTAAACAGACCCCCGATTGGATTACGTGGTTGAAATTCATGGGTTCTTCTTCATGAAAGGTTTAAAAATTAGATGGTTTTACCATATTCAAATGGAAAAATGGAGGTTTCAAATTCTAATAGGGTTCAAAAAGCATTTTAACTATAAAAATCGGCAAATACCCAAATGAAAATGGAGGAAGAGGGGGGGGGGGGGGGCGTGGGGCGACTCCATGAGAGAGAAAAGGGTCTTTTGTTTTTAGTATTAATTTTATTATTTATTATCTATTTAACTTTCCATGTTTGCTATGTAGCAAATGCAAATACTAACCCCCACTAATCCCAAGGACCAATTAAACCTATTTCTCAAAACATGGGCTCAAAAGATCCATTGCAAAAATCGAGGAATCAAATGAATCTATAACTAAAAACTCAAAGACCAAAAAGGTAATTTTCTTATTGAAAATAATTTTATATCAAAAGAGTTTAAATAAAAATAATTTTTTTAAAAAAGAAATCTCTAATCAATCCAAACAAACCTTTAGTTCTCCATTTTCTATTTTTAACAATTAAGCCTATAAATGATAAGAAATTAAAAGAAAATATGCTTAATTTTTAAAACTAAAAAATTAAAAATAAAATAATTACTAAATAGGACCTAGATAGTTATGCTCTTTAAATATTTTGATATCCAATGTTTCAAAATGTCTATTTTAATATTTAGACTTAAAAAATAATTTTCATCTTTACTATATTATTGGTCTACTAGTAATCACCTGTTAAAGGATTGACACTAACCAATATGACTTGAAATTAACATGCTAGTACACATACTCAAAAATATGTCACTAGTTTGTTACAAACAGAATCAAAATGCAGACTAAAATTTGAAAGTTGAACCTTTTAAAAGTTTAGGGATCAAAATAGAACAAACGTCAAAGTAGAAATTTGTCAATTGAATTTAAACTAAAAGTATTGAGATATGCATCCTCGTAGAAAAATGAAGAGAAACTAAAGTGTAGCCTCTAGTACAACACTTTGATTCAAGGTAATATTGACAAAGCAAGATTCTTGGTGTGAAGCTTTGATTGTTCTTATTGAGTATCTGACAATGCAAATAATGTAAACCCACTGGTTGAAGCTGATTTATCTTTATCTGAGAAGCCATCCATGGCAATGCCTTCATTTTCTGCAAAAAATCCAGATTGTTTTGGTTGTAACAAAGGAATTTTACACCCTAACATCATAACTACCAACGAGATCATGGGTCGATCATTGGACTGTTGTTGAACACACAACAAACTGATATTGATACATCTCAATAACTCTGAGAAATTGCGGGTTTCTTGAATTGTGTCATCAATCAATTCTCCTGGACTTCCCCCTTTCCATAATTGCCATGCCTATCAGTATAAGAAAGCATATTATTCCTAACCAATAATATTAGAAGAATGCTAATAAGCAAATTAATTCTAGGCTTACATAACCGATGAGATTTTGGTTATTCGAGTGACGAAATCCCCAGCTTCTTTTTCCACTAATGATCTCCAACAACAGAATGCCATAACTAAATGTATCGGATTTTATTGATAACTGTCCATCAAAAGCATATCCTGGGGCCATATATCCACTGTTGTAAATAGAAATTTCTAAAAACTTACATCAACCAAGCACAAACGTAACATGTTAGAGGAAGATAGCAAGAGTACTTACTAGGTTCCAACTACTCTTATTGTCTCTCCTTCGGTCTGATCCCCTCCACAAGTTTTAGCAAGACCAAAATCAGAGATTTTTGGATTCATATTCATATCAAGTAAAATGTTACTTGCTTTTAAATCTCTATGTATAATCCTCAATCTAGAATCTTGATGAAGATACACGAGTCCTCTTGCAATCCCACAGATAATGTGATACCGTTGCGACCAGTTTAATAGTTGACATCGCCTTTCATCTATCCATTTCAAACTTACTCAATCCAACTATATCAACTTGAAAGTGTAAGACTAACGTTTTGATCAAAATATAATATATTTTGATTAATGGGACAAACTAGAAAAGTTTAAAATTTAAGAGATTTTTACCAAATATAAATAAATCCAGACTTTTGTTTGGCATGTACTCGTAAATTAGCATTTTCTCATCTCCTTGAATGCAGCAACCAAGAAGTTTTACAAGATTTCGATGTTGAAGCTTTGCAGTTAGGATTACTTCATTCTTGAACTCATTCGTTCCCTGTCCAGAGCTCTTTGAAAGCCTCTTCACAGCAATATCTTGTCCATCTGGAAGCTTACCCTGAAAATTGAAAGTTTCCTAAAATTTCCGATTTGAAAGGAATAAGAAGTTTTAATTATAAACGTGGCAAAATTACCTTATATACTGGTCCAAAGCCACCTTCTCCAAGCTTATTTTCAAGTGAGAAGTTCTTAGTGGCACTATTTATCAAGGATAAATCAAACAAGGGAAGCTCCAAGTCTTCAGCTTCTAATTCCTCATGGCCATCTGAAATTGGAAAGCTTTGTCAATGTTGACATTTATATTGAGGACTAAACAAGTAAAAATGGGTTATTTCTATTGATGCTGGCAAAAAATGAAACTTTCTTTTTGGGGTGGGGAGGAGAGAAGAAGAAACAATAAGGAAAAAAAGTTAAGGATCTAGTTAGCTCCTTGTTGAATAGTGAAATCAACATGATGCAAAAAGATTTTAAGGGAAACTATCTATTCACTTCTGTTAAGTGTTGGTACAATTAAATTTACCATAACCCATTAGCTTAAGCTTTTGGATCAATGAGTGGTTTAAGATGGTAGTAGAGCAAGAATCTTGTATTTAAACCCCTCATATAATATTGATTTTCACTTATTGGGTCTTCTACAAATTTTCAATTAGCAAGTAAGGGGAGTATTAAAGTGTTGATATAATTAAATTTATCATAATCTATCAGCTTAAGCTTTTGAGTCAATTGGTGGTTTAAAAAATTCCTTAAAGATATACATGATAGTAAAAAAATATTTCTCTACTGATATAAATTTTAAAGGTCAACCAGATGCAAAACAATTATCATGAAAAATGTTTCGGGCAAAGGAAAAAAAAATGGAGGAGCTTTATTCTTTCAACCAGATTTTCAGTCTTTAAACTATCTTCTCAAAATGTATTTTGGCATATATGTTTCGTAGTTTCAATTCATCGGTATCCATTGGAATAAGAGCATTCTAACAAATACTGAAGACAAAATGGCAGCATGTGTTATACCATGTTGGTTTGAGAAATAATTACCTTTGCAGGCTGATCTCTTTTTGAAAGTGTAAAAGCATACGAAGGGGATAGCCAAAACTAAACCCACGGCAATCCCAACCAAAGCAATCTTCACCTTACGATTTAATCTTTTTGGTGCCTCTCCATGCTTGACTTCTTCACATCAAAGCAAAAGTTATATATTTGGTGCATATATTAGGAACCCAAATCATTTTTAATCTGAACTATCACTCATTGAGTACTGAAAAAGTAAATCTTTTACCTACTTCTGATGCCAGCATCTTAACATATAAATCCTGTCCAGCACCAGGAATTATTTTCAGGTCAATGATATCCCCCATCCATAAGACACAGCCACTTCCACTCCCACTGATATTTGTATTGGCATAAGCCGTACAAGAACAATTCCGCAAGCACTTTTGCTTGCATTCTTCAAGATTCATGCTTCTGTTTATCCACGTACGCGTTGTGTCAGGCAATTTCATTTGGTTGAATTGTGCAAAGTTGACTTCATCACTACAATTTATCGGTTTATTTAGTTCACAACCATCTGCAAAACCCCCTGCCTTCCAATTCTGGAGTGATCTTGGCTTAAATCCTTCTAGACAGCTACAAGATGGAACAACCCTAAAATCACAATATCCATAGGGACCACACAGAGCATAATTGTCACAAAAATCTCTTGGTAATGAATTGTAAACTGTCCATTCTCTCTCGTTTACAGACCATAAGTACTCCGTGCGAACATAAATGGATTGGTTCATCACCAGCATCACTGTATAAGACTCATCTAATACAGTGTATTGGTAGTAAACCTCATCCTCATTGGAAACAAAGTGGAGTATCAAGTTTGGCGCTAAGCCTAAAGGCTAGCTACTGATTGTCACGCCGTTCCATGGGCCATGCCTGAAATATTTTTTAGAGCCATTCCACACAACAGTCTCAGGATATTCATGAAGCTCCATCCTCCAAGTGAAGCTCCCAGGAGATGGGTCATTGAGATTTTTCCAAGCAGACAATCTTCTATTAATGTTATTTCTCAAGTCCCAACCTAACTTCATTCCTGGCAAGAGAGTGTCAGTGGGGTAATCGAAGCTCTGCCAGGAGTAGTTTTGGGGATTTTCAACATCCCCATCTCTCAGCACAAGATTTCCATTGTCCAATAACTGCAAAACCCCATTGGGGACTTTTCTCAGTAACCTGGCAGACCAAACAACGTCCGTGGTATTATGGCCATAGAGTGTAAGATTTCCTGTAGTAATGTTCATTACCAATACACCAGACGAGCCGTTAATGGGGTTTTCCCTGTTTGCAACCCAAACAGAGGTCGGACCTCGCCGATTCTTGAACCAAATTCCCAAGTAACGATCACCCAAAAGACCAGGACTGAAGAAACCCAATTCGAAGTTTCCATTTCTGGAGACCAGACTAAAGCCATCTCTGAGATATGGGTTTTGAACAGTTAAGGAATCACTTGCAGCTACAGACCTGATGAGACAAAAAACCAAGTTAAATGCGATTAGTGTTTGAGAGAAAGGGTCCATATGGATGACCAACTAATCTAGAGCCTAACGTTTGAAGTTTGATACAAAATACTCACAAGGTTTGTGTTCAAGGGCGCCTCTGTCGACTGTCAATTGATTGGGATAGCTTTGTCTAATGGAAGAAGATTAGTAACAAGTTCCTAACAAGAAAATGAAATGTGTAAAGATCAAGAGGGAAGTTGAACATTTCTACGAGAGGATTGTTCAACCATTGCTTCGGACCAAATGCCACTTTCTTCTTTTCTTTTTCTACAATAACCATTTTAATATTCAACATTGATGTTGACGAAAATGTCAATTTTATGACCATGTCCATCAAATGGTAAAATATCAATTTATACCTCAGATTTTATCAATTTAAATTTTTAATTAATAATTGTATCAATTTAATCCTGAACTTTGGGGTTGTATATCCTAAAACTCGTAGTTTGTTAAGTTAAACATTTTCTATTATCAATAAAGATGTTATGCGATATTTATTCAATAAAGTTGTTATTGAATTTATAAATTGCACTTGTAAAGACTAAATCCAATAAACTAAGATCCATGACTATTATATGAATACTTGAACTTTATGTGGAGACATAAAGATAGATCAAGTTCAAGTAATAGCCAAAACTATACGAATAAGATTGGATGCCTTATTCTGGTAACTCTATCGGATGCGACCCACTCTATAGTTGTTTCAATTTGTTGTAAGGTGTTACAAACGAAGTGATCCTGATTTGTTCATGTTTTGACATGAGGAGTGAGGGCATTCTATACAATGAGTTTGCTTAAGATCTGACTAAGAAATAAGTCACTTTTACTTTATAACGTTGTTTACTGTTTAAGACTGATTATTTCACTTAGATTACCTAGGCAACTCGATCTTAATCCTGAACTAACTATGAACTCCTGTTTATTTGGGATTATCCTTAGATTTGCATAGTGAGGGTTGACTCAACAGAGCTGGCTCAATAAGCCTCCCATTTCAGGGTAAGACCGGATAGATAGCTGGGGACATAGGGTGCAAAATGGAATTCACGTTTACCTGATTTTAGAATAGGAGGAAGGTTGTTCTCTTAAGTGCTGAAACCAGGTCTTGAACAAAGGGCCCCACTCTCTCATTGGCCCGAGAGGGATCCGATTTAGTGATTAGATCACTAACCAATTGTTCATTAGAAGATCAGTGGAACTTAATGTGAAACCTGAACCCTATGTTCCCTACTTAAATATGTTTATTGTTGAGATTAGTATGTGAGGGATTTAATATTTAAGATATTGTGCAATTGTTGAGAAATGGGTAAAGGATAAGGAAATAAAGAAGGAAAATGCTTAAGTATTGGAAACTTGACTCTTGGGTGTTTATAAGTTAACCTAACAAGAAGAAATTTTGGCTAAGTGTTGGTCGTGAAAAGGGTGGCTAGGCATCGAGTAAACACTAGGCAAGCATCGAGTAAACACTAGGTAAGCATCGAGTAAGCATTAGATAAGCATCAAGTAAAAGCCATGCATGATTAAAGAAAGGATCGTGCATCGAGTATGCATGATCGAGGAAAGGATCATGCATCGAGTATGCGTGAGCAAGGAAGGGATCAGGCATCGAGTTTTCCATCGAGTATCATCGAGTAAAGGCTAGATTGTGCATCGATACAGGCTATGCGTGATCGAGTAAAGGCCATCGTGCATCGAATAAGGGCCATCATGCATCATGTAAAGGCCATCGTGCATCGAGTAAGGGCCATCGTGCATCGGGTCAAGGTCATCGTGCATCAAGGGAAGGACATCGTACATCGAGTAAGGGTCATCCTACATCGAGTAAAGGCCATCATACATCGAGTAAAGTCCATCTTGCATCGAGTATAGACCATGCGTGAGCGAAGAAGCGCTCGGTTGCGCACAAGGATGGGCACAAGGCACTGAACACAGGGTGCTGGATGTGCGTTGAACCATGCAATTGATGGGCTATGTGATGCCAAAGATAAGGCGATGAGGCTGAAGCTGCGTAATGAAGTAGGAAGCTCTGCAATGAGACTAGGTTAATGCATGCAGCAAGAGGCCTTAGGCAAGGAGCTTCTGCAAGTGTTATCACACATAAAGTAAGCGTTGGATTATGCGTTTGTTGAAAAAGTATGCACCAACCATGAGGCTAAGCGTTGGAAGAAGAGTGCAGCCATTGAATTATGCAATGAAAAGCTTGTCAAAGAGCCAAGGTTGTTTGAGGTTAAGTGTGTTGGCCGAGTCTTGCTAGGCGTGGATGGGAGCCATGCAATACGTTAATAAGCTTTGTCATGCATCGATGGTTGCTATGCATTGATGGATGCTATTGCTATGCGTCCAAAAGGGAAGTGTGTGTTTAGATAGAGCATTCTTGGATGTTAAGGAACAAAATGACAGCAAGATAAGCTACGTGGCTCAACCAAGTGAAATCTTAGCCAAACCATGTAGGAGGTGGACGCATACATGTATAGGACAAAGATGGAGAAGACACCTCAAAGTAAGAGGTGGCAGGGAAGTAGATGGTGGCAAAGTAAGAAGAAGACACTCTAAAAGTTTAAAAGAAGGAGGTGTCATGCGTTGAGCGCCTTAAGGGATGATGAGGATGGTCTCTTAAAGGCCTATAAATAGCACCCCAAGGCTTCACTTCAGCTCATAACACAAATTCCCTTAAAAAAGATGTTAGGAAGAGTGTTTGAGGGTAAGTTTGGAGAAGGCCTTGCGTTGATCATGAAGAGCATGCGTTAATAGCAAAAACCATGCATCAATAAGAAAGACAAAAGGTGCAAATGATGTCCGAGCATTGAGGGCAGACTGTAACACCAAGTTTAAACGAGGAGTTCTCCCAAACTACTCATGCACATCAAGTGATTCTTGAGCCAAAATCTCAGAAATTGAGTGTAGCTTCTGTATAAGGTACTATGAGAAAATTCTAAGTTAAGGGCTGTCAAAATTGAAGGAAACCGAGAGGTGTTCACAGAATCAGGGACAGTCGGGCAAGGTGGAGGAATCTCGAGATTCTGAGTTCTTGAGTTCGAATTTGAAGCTCAAATTTTAAGGTAAGTTAAGACATATCTAAACATATTTGTAGAAGAAAGTGTCTCAAAATAAGGTCTGAAATAATGAATAATCTAAGCTTTAAAATGAATTTGGAAATTAGGATTCAGGGAAACCAGGAAACTTAGAAAGAGAGAAAGGTTCTAATAAAAGAGGGTGGGCGGTTTATATATTTTAATGTTTGGATGTATTATATATTGGTACTAGTTTTGTAAATTATGATATGAAAATATGTTTTCTTGGATTATAATTATTATTCTTTTGTTTGGACGACTGTTTTCTCTCCGAGTTTTAGTTTGGATATTTGTTCCTATTGGTTTGACTGAAAACTGGAAATTGTACCCGAGATATTATTAGCATACTTCGTGGACATTTGACTGAAATTGTCAGTATATTTGGCTGGGGTTATCCACGTGCCCAAGTATGTCTAGTAGGAATTGTCGACATGTGCACATTCGACGGGTTGTGTGAGGTACTGGAAATTATTTCCTCCAACTTGTCTATGGTGATTTACTACGTAATTGGAGGATTCTGTGATCATTCCAACTTCATCTTGTTTATTAGATTGAAAGTATATATTCGATGATTGTATTGAAGGAACCCTAAATAGAGAACCAGTGAGCGGAAGTGGATCGTTCCAAATTTCATTAAGAAAGAACACAAACAATTACAGTCTAAAAGAATAGATTATGCATAAATAATAAATTATAAGCATGCTTCTTTAATTCAACAAGGGATAGAGTATGTAAACCTTTAAAGAACTTTTTCTTCAAGTATCCCTCGATCGTTCAGCAACTCGTTCAACAACACAAACTCGAACGCAACAATCAGAACAACCAAGAGCATGAACTGAAGAATCCTCAATCACTATCGAGTGCAACTCGATCCTCGACCCTCAAATGGAACAAGAACACTACCACAAGAGTTATCTTGGTATTCTCGATGTGAGAATCCAGAAGTTGTGGGCTCTGTGTGACTTTGGATAGAGGAATGAAGGAGGTAAATGACTGAGTAGACGATCAAATAAGTGGGAGAAGGAATAAGTCTATCATATAGACTTGATACTCGATCATGTAGAAGAAGAAGCCTATCATATAGACTTGTTACTCGATCATGTAGTAACTAGTAACTATCGTATGGTAAACTCAGTACTCGATCGTTTAGTTTGTGAGATGCTATTGTTTGGTAAAACTCTTTTACTTGATATTGTTTCTTTTTGTGAGACCGATTCAATGAATCATCAACTTTTGAATTTGGAAAACCATTTTCCTTTTTATCTCACAGTTACCATAACTGTGCATAACCTCCCACACAAGTTGGTTATTAAAGAAAAAGAATAATTAATTATCATATAATTAATATATTATAAATAAATATAATATCCAACTTATCAAATTATATTTATAACCTATAGTTTTAATATTTCATCATATGAAACATATAAACCATAGTTCTTTTTCTATTTTATGGTTTTTAATATAAATCATATTTATATTAATTCCTCCAATGATAATGTATAAAATGCATCATATCAATTATATCACATATAATTGAATTAATTTAATTATATCATATATAATCAAATTCCCTCTTGTTAATTTGAACACTTCAAACTAACCCAAAATCTGATTCTCAACTTGAACCCATTGAGCTACCAAGGAGATCTTATGGACTTGTAGCTTGAAGCTTCAACGGTAAATGAATAACTGACTAAACTCTTTAATCACGAGATCCACCATCCGTTAACTGTTGGTCACTCCACTAAATACCGACAATTGCACTCTTCGCACTACAGATATATTTCTATGTCTATTTGATATAACTAATTAACAGTACGATGACCCTTCAAAAATCGCTCGTAAGTACAGTTGGGCTAATTTACCGTTATGCCCCTGTAGTTACATCTAACTCCTTAAGTACCACTGATTCCTCTAATGAACAATAAGTCATAGTCCTATTATGACCGAGTCCTTTCTTCCCTAGAGAGGGTGTGACCACTATGTTCAAGACCCGAAATCAGCCCTTAAGGGAGACTTACCCTTGCTTCAGGGAAGGAGTGAATTTTGTCTTGTGTAGCTGAGTTCCCAGATCCCTAATCAGATGAATCCCCAAAATGGTAGGCTTGTTGAGTTGGCAATCTGGCCACTCTCATCCATACAAATCAAAGGATCGCCCTCATGAGCAGGAGTTCCTAACTCACTTAGGATTAAGGTCATGTCACCTATGGTCATCCTATGAAATGTAAGTCTTAATTATGAACAACATTATATAAAGAGACTAATCATTTCATGGTCCAGTTTTATACAAACTCTTTGTATAGGATACCCCCGCTCGCATGTCTCCATATAAATAGTCATGATCAAACCATTTGTAGCACTTTACAACCTCTGTAACATCTACAAAACGGGTCGTATCCGTAGTGTCACCAAGATAAGGTATCCTTCCTTTATCCATCTACTACAGACCATTTAGGTTATTACATAAGACATGATCCACTTGTATGTCTCAAATACATACTTACATAAAATAACTTTGGATCTTAGTTTATTGGATTGAGTACATGCTTAGAAAATAACACTTATTTTATAAATAACAATATGTTCACAGAGTGTTTACAAACTACGAGACTACCAGGAGAATTAGGACACTATTCCCAACAATCTCCCACTTGTCTTAAAGCCTCAAGAAACTAATGTACAATACAAAACAGTATAAAATACAATAAACTAAGGCATATTCTATACCCCAATAACATCTTCCACTTGCTCTAGACAAGGTGCCACATATCTCATAGACCCAGACTCTCCAGATGACCCTCGAACACTTTAGTCGTGAGAGCCTTTGTAAATGGATTAGCAACATTGTGCTCCGACGCGATCTTCGTGACAATCACATCACCACGATGCACAATTTCCCGGATCAAATGATATTTTTTGTTCTATATGCTTACCTCTTTGGTGACTCTAAGGTTCTTTAGAATTTTCCACAACCCCACTATTATCACAATAAAGTGTGATTGGCAAAAGCATATTTAGAAAAACTTCCAAATCAGTAAGGAACTTCCTAAGCCAAACAACCTCTTTAGCAATTTCACAAATGGCTATGTGTTCGGCTTCCATAATGGAATCCGCGATGCATCCTTGTTTGATGCTTCGCCATACTACAGCTCCTCCATTCAGAGTGATCACTGACCCTGATGTCGATTTTCGAGAATCTCTATCAGTCTTAAAGTTAGAGTCTGTGTATCTGTAAGGATCAAATCCTTATCTCCATACACGAGCATATAGTCCCTTGTTCTCCGAAGATACTTGAGGATCGTTTTGACCGTCGTCCAGTGATCTAATCCTGGATTGGACTGATATTGACTGACAATCCTTACTGCATAGTAAATATCAGGTCTAGTACATAACATTGCATACATAAGGCTACCAACAACCGATGCATAGGGAATCCGTCTCATTTCCTCAACCTCTTGAGGTG
Organism: Benincasa hispida; assembly: GCF_009727055.1. Lineage (NCBI taxonomy): Eukaryota > Viridiplantae > Streptophyta > Magnoliopsida > Cucurbitales > Cucurbitaceae > Benincasa > Benincasa hispida. The sequence goes on along the minus strand of NC_052359.1, from coordinate 18,379,661 downwards.
ACTTAGGACATTGTTCCTTAGGTAAAACAATTCCATGTTTGAAAGGTAATTGTTCATTCTCTTCGTGATGCGAGCGTAGAAGTGTATTATGTGAGGAAATTGGAAAAATAGGGTGCAAATGTGAATGATGCGTTAATGATGCGTGAAGGGACACGTGACACTCCTCTTTATGCGTTCAAGTTTTCCTGAATCAGATCCAAGTATAAATCTAATCCAGGTTCCTATTAAGTCTAGGGTTGATCTCAGGGATTTAGAATAAAGCTAACGCAGAGCTTGCATTATAGCTAATGTAGAAGTATCCTAAGTGAATGCTGAATGAGTTATCTACACTAAGTTGTGCGTGCAAGAAGATGCAAAAAGGTCAAGTGGAAAATAGGGGGTCCTGTGAAAATGGTGTTCAGTGCAAGTGGTATGCGTCGATCTAAGTAAAGTGTATACGTACAAGAACGTGGTGTGGATGAAAATGACTTTGCTTGTTTATTACTCTATAAATGCATTAAGTTTCTTCTTACTTTCTATTAAGCACTTCTCAATGCGAATGCCATACAAATTCCTATCTCTAGGATGCATGCGTTGATCACAGAATGCAATAAAACACTAGTGCCTCTATCTCTAGATGTACCAAGCGTTTTTTAACTTAATGCTTGCTTGCTTATTCTCTTGAATAAGCCAAGCTAAAGTTGCTTTTACCAAGCGTTTATGTTGTCTTAACCATTTAGAAATGGACTTTGCATGAAGTTATAGATGCATCTAACACAAGGCAAGAAATAAATAGTAGTAAAGTGTAGTTGATCAAATATGTGAATTCATAAAGATACAGATTGTCTTCACAAGATCAATACTTAATCGAATGAGATGAAGAGAATAGAATTGAGATGAAAAGAAAAGAGTCAAGCCGCAGAGTACAATCTCTTGTCCTCTTTGGCTCAATTTAAATTCGTGTACAACCAACTTGTAGAAGAAATGGAAGAAAATTCTCTCTCGAGCTAAGTTTTCTCCACTCCTTAATCAACGGTGGGGGTGGATCCTTTTCTTCTTGTGTTCTTCTTGTCATAGCAGCCCAACTCTAAGTTTTAGCTCGATCAGCCGCCTGACACTCAGACACTTTTCAGACGTCGCTAGCTGCAGATGCCCATGCTTGCAAGTGGTGATTTGACACATACAGCCTAAGTTAATGAACCTTTGTTGCATTGAAATCCCTCCGCATGTCCATGCATTGACGTTGCCTGTGACACTTAGAATCTTTGTTGAAATCCTGCAATATTATGCGTTAGTGACGCAGCTTTCAGTAATAAACACTTTTTGGTATGAATTTGTAGCGTTTGAGTAATTCCATGCGTTTTCTCTAAGAATGATGAGATTTTATCATTAAAAACCTTAATTGTTCCAACTTTTGAGAGACAATAACTTTTATTTCTATAAGTTATCAGTAATATACCCCTCTTGGAATTCTGCATCGAGTACCTGATCAACATCTTGTCAATGTATGATGCTTGAGACAAGGCCAACCTTTTGTTCTTACGGCCCCTTTTTATTTGGATCCCTAGAACAAACTGCACCTCTCCTAAATCTTTCATTTGGAATTGGGCGACTAGCCATTTCTTAACGTCAGCCAGAAAACCTACATCATTCCCAATAAGTAGGATATCATCCACATACAAGACAAGGAAAGCTAGTAAGCTATTGATGATTTTCTTGTAAACACAAGACTGATCAACATTCTGATCAAAGCCAAATAATTTGATCGCACTATCAAATCTAATGTTCCAAGATCTAGATGTATGTTTCAGTCCATAAATGGACCTATTAGGCTTGCAAACCTTTTGCTATTGATCTTGGTCAATGAATCCTTCTGGTTGAGCCATGTAGATGGTCTCCTCTAGATTACCATTCAAAAAGGCAGTCTTGACGTCCATTTGTCATATCTCATAATCATAAAATGTGGCTATGGATAAGATAATCCTGATAGACTTCAACATGACAACAGGTGAGAAAGTTTCTTCATAATCCATTCCCTCGACCTGGTTATAACCCTTTACCACAAGCCTAGCCTTAAAGGTCTGTACATTTCCATCCACACCTCTTTTCCTCTTGTAGATCCACTTACAACCTATAGGTTTTACCCTATTAGGCTGATCCATAAGTTCCCAGATAGAATTGAAGTACATAGATATTTCTGGATTCATAGCTTTAATCCATTCATCTTTGTCAACATCTTTCATTGCTTACTTATAAGATGATAGATCCTCAACCCTATCATTAGATATGATGTTTTGGGCTTCTGTTAAACCCATGTAGCATTTAGATGGGTTCACAACCCTCCCACTACGTCGAGGTAGTCTCAATTCTTGAGATGGTTGACTAGATGAACTGTCATCAATAAATCTTGTTAATCTATCAGCCTGTTCAACAACTCTTGTTGAAGCCTCAATAGTCTCATTAGAAATCTCATTTAAAACAAGCTTACTTCGTGGCTTATGATCCCTAATGTGGTCTTCTTCCAAGAAGATAGCATTTGTCAATACAAACACTTTGTTTTCACTTGGATCATGGAAGTATCCTCCTCTCGTTTCTTTGGGGTAACCTACAAATAGGCAAACTTTCGAACGAGGTTCCAACCTTTTAGGGTTAGCCACAAGCACGTAGGCTAGACATTCGTAAATCCTGAATGGCATAAACTACATTTACGGCCTCTCCATAACTCCAAAGGTGTTACAGAAACACTCTTTGAGGGAACATTGTTCAAAATATAAACTACAATCTCTACTGCATATCCCCAAAATGAGTCTGGAAGATGAACATAACTCATCATAGATCAAACCATGTCCAACAGGGTTCTGTTTCTCCTTCTGATACACCATTCTACTGAGGTGTACCTGGGGTCGAGAGTTGGGACGTGATTCCATGTTCAATCATATAGTTCTGGAAAGCTAAGTCCATGTACTCTCCACCACAATCAGATCGTAGTGTTTTTATCTTTTTGTCTAACAAGTTTTCAACTTTAGTCTTATACTCCTTGAACTTTTCAAGAGCATCAGACTTATGTTGCATTAGGTATAGGTACCATATCTAGAATAATCATCTATGAAAGAGATGGAATATTGATAACTTGTAGAAATACAAGTTATTTATGCCATCTTATCTAGATATTGCGGCCAAAAGTTAGTTATTATGCGCCAATTGTATGAAAATTAACCTAGTATGACAATAATTATAAATGTTTGCAATTACACCCACTAATGCCAAAAGATGGAGGACAAGCCAAACTTTACTCTATTTTGTAGGAGACCAAGTCACCGCTTGCGCTCAAGGCTCATAAGAAACTAATCAACGCATCTCTATCACATTGCACCCATCAATCAACCATGAAGAGACGATTACCGAAGTAACAGCGCAATGCGACAATTGGTCCAGAGTTATGCTTCGACCGTATGCGGTAATAAAAACAAACACCGCATGCGAACCCATGATTGAAAGATGCAGCTGAGCAACGCAAAGGCGGAGGATTGAGACACGTGTAGAACTAATCGTTGTGTAGATTTGACGATCCGATTTCATAACAGAAGGAATAATATCCTTCCATCTTTGAAATTTCCATAAAAAAAATAGGGACCACAAGACCGGAGTCAAAGGATCTGCTCCTATAAAACCCCAGCGATTTCAGAGAAAAATATGCTATTTGATACTGAGCTAAGTGCTGTAAGATTTTAGACAGAAAAAGGCTGAGCTGAGTGCTGAAAAGAAGAAATCCGAGAAGAGAAAGAGATCAGGACGAGAGGTAAATCTCAGATCCGACCAGCTGTATAGCCGATCGAAGCTCTGTGCAGCGACCCCTGCTACCGGTGGAGCAAGCTTGAGAGGGAAGATCTTCCTACCATCGAAACCATCCTATCCGGCAAGCAGATCTCCATCGAATCTGTGCCAAGACATTGGCAACGGATTGTATCTGTTCTATCTCTCTTTCATTGTATTCCATATTTTCTTTATCTCTTCATTCACACATCATGTATAAAACACTTAGTAGAAATATTAAATGTTTCGATAGATTTCATTTACCATTTTCTGTCTATTTTCGTTCACCCATTAGTCACTTTCTCCATGATGTTTTCTTAATCCCTTGATGAGCAATATGAATCACCAAGAACTTAATATGTATTAAAGTTATAAAATACGTTTAGCTAAAGCATGCTAGACGGCATCTTCACCTGTGATAGCAAAAGTGAAAATGTCATTCTGATCTATCGAGAGATGGTCAGAAGAGTGCGTTAACTAAAGCGAGTAGTGCTTCTAGACATGGAAGAAACCTTGCGTTCATTACGTTAAACTCTATTTCACCACAGACATGTGGGAAACGCGGCCGATCACTGAGAGGTGTACACCAAGATAAGAGTGGAACAGTATTTATACCTTCAATTCAATTAAGAACTTGCGTTGCTTGTAATACTTATCTTTCTCTTTCTAATCTGTTCACAAGACTTGTCGTCACATCCCACGTCTGTGCACAATCTTCACAGCCAGCCTTAATCCTAGTATCTTGCACATAAAGCCTGTATCTTGTAACATCTAGTTTAGGTTTATTGTATTTCCATGTTTTATCGCATTCTACTGCTTTCCTTTATTTTACTTTAATTTACGTACTGTACACACTTTTATAAAGAATTGAAAAACCCGGTCGCATATACCATGAACATATCGCAATAACCGGCACCACTTCCCCGTGTTCGACCTCGGATCATACTGAGAAACTTGTGGTGGAATTACACTTGGTTCCATCATAAGGAAACTTGTGACAACACAGGACATACTACTTGAGCATCTCTAATTAACGCATAAATAGTAGTAGTATCGCATCATCATGAACATTGAATATCATACATACAAGTTATTTTCCATTGAACCAAAACCAATCTCCATACCATTCTTAAAAATAAACACTTTATTCTCATAAAAGGAGATGGAATAACTTTGTTCAATCAAACAAGAAACTGAAATTAAGTTCCTCTTGATATGAGGAACTACATAAACATTATTAGCAGATAACATTTCTTATCCAAAAATAACTTAAACTTGCCTACAGCAATAGTTGAAACGACCTCACCAATACCGACTTTAAGAGTCATCTCTCAAGCCTTCAACTTTTTCAAGGAACTAAATCCTTGATGGGAAGAACTTATGTGGTTGGTAGCACCTGAATCAAGTATCCAGGTAGAATCATCATTCTCTACCAGACACGTCTCCAAGACAAATAAATCACATTTATCGTCTTTCGACTTCTTCCTCTTCTAGAGAGTAGTGGGATCAATATCAGAACCTATATAAGCTCTAAGTTCCATTTCAGAGAACAATTCTCATTGATGAACTTCATCTGAGTCAGCAACAATTGCTTTCTCTTTTAGTCCCTTGACATTCAAGAAGCACTGGAGATTATCTTGGGAACTAGTACTACTGGTTTCTTTGTCATCAATCCCTTTTTTCTCAAAAAGTGAGAACTCACGTTCAAACAATTTTTGCAACGAGTCCATGATCTCATGTGTAATGACCATGTTCTCAACCCTCTTGGCCAATGCATCAGGTATGTTAGCCAAAATGTGAAGTCGGGCCATCGAATTAGCCTTCATCCATACCTTATATGCATTACGAATAATTCGCGGTACATTAGGGTTTGGGACTTAAGGACACTCCTCAACTATGACAAACTCGAGGTCATTTACCACGAAATATGTTTTAATAGATTCTTTCCAACGTATGTAATTGGTCAAATTAGAAAAGGCAACTAACAGAAAATCAAGCAATGACATGTTGCTGGAAAAACAAACATATTGATCTACGTTAGATTTTAGCAATTACTCTTTAAAAAAAATCCAATCTGGTTTAGCAAAATCTAAATGCACCCCGAACACATCTAGTTTTGCAATGACGCTTTAGTGGTTTAGGACAAAAGCCACCGAAGGGTAGTCAATTCATCCCTTCTCTGAATTGAGACACTCTCAACTAATCATTACACTAGAAGAACTCTTGTTCCTATAACAACTAACCATCATTATTTGGTCAAGAAATCATTAACTTGCTTAACAATTTCCCATAAGTGTGACCCTCCATTTTAGATCATAGAGTTCTGCCCCAAGCTACCAATCCGAAGGGAAAAAACCAATTGGAGAAAAAACTAGAGCAACCCTATCTATTACTGGAGTTCGCCTTGATATTGACCAACCGCACAAACCATTAGAAGGGGGATGCTCCCAAGGCACCACGAGGTTGTGCAAGAAGATCTCACGATGCAAACTAATGAAGGAGATTGCAGGACATGTTGACACACATCCTTCTGTTACTTACTATAAATACTCTCTCCGTTCACCTTGACATTGACCCATGCAAACACCATCCGAAGAGGGATGCTCCTAGGGCACCACGAGGCCAAGCATGAATCTCACGGTGTTAACATTTAGGGAGAAACGTGGGTGGAATTGACATATCATATACACCTTTTCCTCCCACTGAGTATTTTTACTAAGTGACTATTTAGGTTTGCCCAAAAGTAACACTTACTTTGGAAAGTTAAACAACTTTTGATCATCATTCATTAAACACTTTAACAAACTTTAATCAACTGTCGCTGCTTGTATCAAATCTATCTAATTCACCTTTCCAGGTAGGTTTCCAGGTAGGGGTGTTCCATTTCCGTCAGCTTAAGCCTAGCCAGAACCTGCCTTAGACAAAAGGTCCCTTATAGATAGGTTTATTACAAATTTAATCTTTTATGGAAATCAACTTAATCCTATTAAACCGATTTAAAAGATTAAACTTAGGTTTCTATTCTCATTAGAACCATGAACTAAGGTCTATCTCAATCAAATTTTAAAACCTTTTTAAAACGTGATTTTACCTAGCCAGAACATGCAACTCTTCGTTATTGATTTTAATTCTAATTTCATTAATTATAACTCTTGTAAAAAATGAAACATAAAATCAACCACAATGCGAAGCAACACATCCACAAGGAATTTATAACTCTTATAAATAAATCTAAGTGGCATGCTTCATGCAATGTTCATTCATTACTACTTTATATAACTCTTATATAAATAAGTAATGAACCAAGCATACATGCTCTCATACACCCTTATACTATAACATTTATAATATAAAGATAATGCATGAATATGCTTAATGCATGCATAAATATAACTCTTATATTATATGATGCATAAGCATGCTTTAATGTAATTTAATCATGTAATCTACTATATTACAACTCTTATAATATATGATGCATGAATAAATGCATAACCTAAGGTGGGTTTTAAATCTATATGTCATGCATAATGGTATATAAACTAACATACATCTCATGTACATTAAATAAAACATGATAGACTAGGATAATATGCCTGAAAAATTGAAATTAAAACTAACTATTACATAGAACCATTGAGTCAACCGATTCAAACAAGCAAACCAGGTCTTGAACCGCTCGGTGAAGCCTCGTTCCCTGATCATGTAGTTTCTCAGTGTGATCGTCGAGTAACGTTGAGGGAGTAACCACGATCCTGTAGCATGGATCGAGTGCCTTTGACTATGTGATGAAGTATGAAGGCCACTCGATCGTGCAGTGCACCGAGTATAATGCATGCCTAAACGATTAAGTAGACGATAACTATGAGATGAAGCATGATCATATAAACGATTAAGGATCAAGCGTTGTGTATTACATACTGAGTAATCGAGTAGCCAGTGACTATGCGATGAGCATGTTGGACTACACAATCATTTAGTGCGTGCACCTACCATGCAACGAGTATCATATACTCAGTAATCGTTTAACTCCATTGTTTACACGATCGAGTAGCCAACGCAAACCGATCGAGTAAACTCTTTACTCGTTCGTTTAGCATTAACCATGCGATCATTTAGTAAATGCTACACGATCGAGTTAGAACTTTTCTACTCGATCGTTTAACCAAATCTAAATGATCGTTTAGCCTGGGCTACATGACACGACCAACGGTTGGTCTTCTTCCTCGAGGTGAACAACATCTCCATGCTTTGAAACGTCATCATGAATGACTCAAAACACTCCAAACATTTGAATACAGACTCGATAGTAAGTTAATTATGCCCAAAAACACAGGGGCTTTTACAAATTAACTTTGAAATGTAAAAGAAAGCAATAAAATAGAGGCAATCATCTCGAAACATCCATCAAACCATCCGCAAACAAACTTAACACTTAAATGAATTGTAGAAAACATAAAACCTACCAAGACTGTAAAATAAAGTTCAATACAACAATGGAATTTGGAATATCAGAACAACCTGACTTTGATACCAATTGAAGAAACTCTAAATAGAGAATCAGTGAGTGGAAGTGGATCGTTCCAAATTTCATTGAGAAAAAACACAAACAATTACAGTCTAAAAGAACAGATTATGCATGAACAATAATTACAAGCATGCTTCTTTAATTCAACAAGGGATAGAGTATGCAAACCTTTGAAGAGCTCTTTCTTCAAGTATCCCTCGATCGTTCAGAAACTCGTTCAATAGCAGGAAATCGAACGCAATGATCAGAACAACCAAGAGCATGAACTGAAGAATCTTCAATCACTATCGAGTGCAACTCGATCCTCGCCCCTCGAACGGAACAAGAACACCACCACAAGAGTTACCTTGGTATTCTCGGTGTGAGAATCCAAGAGTTGTGGGCTCTGTATGACTTTGGATAGAGGAATGAAGGAGGAAAATGATCGAGTAAACGATCGAGTAAGTGGGAGAAGGAAGAAGTCTATCGTATAGAATTGATACTCGATCATGCAGAAGAAGAAGCCTATCGTATAGACTTGTTACTTGATCATGTAGTAACCAGTAACTATCGTATAGTAAACTCGATACTCAATCGTTTAGTCTATGAGATGCTATTGTTTGGTAAAACTCTTTTACTTGATAGTGTTTCTTTTTATGAGACCTATTCAATGAATCATCAACTTTTGAATTTGGAAAACCATTTTCCTATTTATCTCATAGTTACCAGTGCAAACCTCCCACTCAAGTCGATTATTAAAAAAAAAAGAATAATTCATTATCATATAATTAATATATTATAAACAAATATAATAACCAACTTATCATATTATATTTATAACCTATAGTTTTAATATTTCATCATATGAAACATATAAACCATGGTTCTTTTTCTATTTTATGGTTTTTAATATAAATCATATTTATATTAGTTCCTCCAATGATAATGTATCAAATACATCATATCAATTATATAACATATAATTGAATCAATTTAATTATATCATATATAATCAAATTTCCTCTTGTTAATTTGAACACTTCAAACTAACCCAAAATCTTATTCTCAACTGACTAAACTCTTTAATCACGAGATCCACCATTCGTTAACTGGTGGTCACTCCACTAAAGACCGAAAATTGCACTCTTTGTACTAGACATATATTTTTATGCCCATTTGATATAACCAATCAACAGTGCGATGAACTTTCATAAATCACTCGTAAGTACAGTTGGGCCAATTTACCGTTTTGTCCTTGTTGTTACATCTAACTCCTTAAGTACCACTGATTCCTCTAATGAACAATAAGTCATAGTCCTACTATGACTGAGTCCTCTCTTCCCAAGAGAGGGTGTGGTCACTATGTTCAAGACCTGGAATTAGCCCTTAAGGAAGTAATTTATCTACTTACCCCTTCTTCGGGGAAGAAGTGAATTCCATCTTGTGTAGCTGAGTTCCCAGCTCCCCAATCAGACAAATCCCGAAAATGGTAGGCTTGTTGAGTTGGCAATCTGGCACTCTTATCCATACAAATCAAAGAACCGCCTTCATGAGCTGGAGCTCCCAATTCACTCAGGATTAAGGTCATGTCACCTATGATCATCTTAGTGAAATGTAAGTTTTAATTCTAAACGATGTTATATAAAGAGACTAATCATTTCGTGGTTCGATCTTATACAAACTCTTTGTATAGGATACCCCGCTCGCATGTCTCCACATGAATGGTCATGATTAGACCATTTGTAACACTTTACAACACTTATAACATCTTCTAAGCGGACCGTATCTGTAGTGTCACCAGGATAAGGTATCCCTCCTTTATCCATCTACTACAGACCATTTAGGTTATTACTTAAGGCATGATCTACTTGTATGTCTCCACATACATACTTAAGTTACAGAAAATAACCTCAGATCTTAGTTTATTGGATTGAGTAAATGTTTATAAAATAACATTTATTTTATTAATAACAATATATTTACAGTGTTTACAAACTACGAGACTACCATTTAGGACACCAATCCCAACACGTATATGTTGTGATATTACTTTCCCAAAAAATTTTTGAAGGCAATAATATTTTAGTTCGAACTTACCACTCACTGAGCACTATCGCTTACGTTTTCTGAATGTTTTAAATCCCCCCAGGTATCAGAAAGAAGGCGATGGATTTTGCTTAGAACAAATGGACGGAATGATTGCGAAAATCATCTCGTCTTGGTAGCTGTATTAGGAGGGATTAGATACTTGGTAACAGTGTAACCTTATAATAGATAAACGATAATGTATTGTCTAAAACACTTCTAATTGAAATAGCTTAGTTATGATTTGTAATAGGAAAAGAAAAAAAAAATCCTAGACAATAAAAGTTTCTAATATCTGTAGTCCTCACACTCCCTTTCAGGTTAGAGGGGTCAGTTCGGGAGGTGGTGTGACAAGTTGATATCAGAGCATAAGTTTCTGGGAAACCTGAGGCTTAACTTCAAGAAAATATTAGGGTTGTGTTTTAAAGTAGATTCCATGGTTTAAGGAAAACCTAGGAATTAGTTAAATTTAGACTAGAGGAATAGCAGAAGTGGAAAACCTAGTAGACAACCCGAGCTGGAACTCACAATGCTACCTAAAGATCCGTCGAGTAAGGTAAGAACGAATTAAATTTATTTTCAATTAGAGTTGAGATAGAAAAGTTATTTATAGATGGTTTCGTTTGACGAATGGCTAAGAGGCTAGGAGAAGTACCGTTGGACAAACTAAGGAAGTTAATATCAGAGTAGCACAGCGGAAGCGTAGTAATAGAGATGGTTATGGAGGTTTATGACAAAGGTTGTTGTGAAACCTTAAACCAGAATAGATCTGAGCAAATTTCGAGGACGAAATTTCATAAGGGGGAAGTAATTGTGAAACCCAACCCTACGTTCCCTACTTCAATATGTTTATTGTTGAGATTAGTAAAATGAGGGATTTAATATTTAAGATATTGTGCAATTTTTGGGAAATGGGTAAAGGATAAGGAAATAAAGAAGGAAAATCCTTAAGTATTGGAAGCTTGACTCTCAGGTGTTTATAAGTTAGCCTAGCAAGAAGAAATTTTGGCTAACTGTTAGCCGTGAAAAGGGTGGCCAGGCATCAAGTAAACACTAGGAAAGCATCAAGTAAACACTAGGCAAGCATCAAGTAAACACTAGGTAAGCATCGAGTAAGTATTAGATAAGCATCGAGTAAAAGCCATGCATGATTGAGGAAAGGATCGTGCATCTAGTATGCATGATCAAGGAAAGGATCATGCATCGAGTATGCGTGAGCAAGGAAGGGATCAAGCATCGAGTTTTCCATCGAGTATCATCGAGTAAATGCCAGATTGTGTATCGAGTAAAGGCTATGCATGATCAAGTGTAGGCCATCATGCATACAAGGGAAGGCCATCGTGCATCGAGTAAGGGCCATTGTGCATCGATGTAAAGGCTATTCATGCATCGAGGAAGGTTATCATGCTCGATAAGGGGTCATGCAGATGCATCGAGTAAAGGCCATCATGCAATCGAGGGAAAGGGGGGGGGCCATCATACATCGAGAAAGGGTCATCGTGCATCAAGTAAGTGCCATCGTGCATCGAGTAAAGGGCCATCCGTTGCACGACTTATGGGCCATGCCACAAGCGAAGAAACTACTTGGTTGCACGCAATGATGGGCACAAGGCACTAAACATAGGGGCACTGGTGTGTGGGCAGATGAAGCAATGCGCTAATGAGCTATGCGATTGCCAAAGAACAAAAGGTGGTGAGGCTTGAGCTGTTGTGATGAAAGCTAGGAAGCTTTTTCGATGTGAGACTAGGTTGATATGTGTAGCAAGAGGCCTTAGGCCAAGGAGCTTTTGCAAGCGTTCCACAACATAAAGTGAGAAGCATTGGAGTATTGCGTCGGTTGAAGAAGTTATGGCGCCAACTGTTTGGAATTTGGTGTCCTTAATTCTCCTGGAGTCCTTTGTTTTGTAAAGATACATATTGTTTAATGAATATAAATAAGTGTTATTTAATTCCTAGCATTAACTCATATCCAATAACAAAGCTTTCTTGGTTAATCTTATGTGAACTTACAGGCATGTATATGTGATATACAAGTGGTAATGCCATTAAGTGATAACCTAAATAAGGTCTATAGTATAAGGATTTAAGGTGGTGATTACCTGACTGGTGACACTACGGGATACATCCCGCTTTGGTAGCAGGTTTTTCAACTGTTGTTAAACTAACTACAGATGGTAGATCCTAACCAAATTCATGTGGAGACAGGGTGCGAGCGGGGGTGTCCTATACAAAGAGTTTGTATAGACTTAGACCACAAGGATGACTAGACTCCTTACATCTCACGCTAAACGACCAATAGGTGACACGACCTTCAATCCTGAGTGTTTTGGAACTCATGCCTTTGAGGACGGTTCTCTTGATTTAGTATGGGTGAGAGTGGGCTAGATTGCATTTAACAGTCTACCTTTTTGGGGAACCTGCTCGGATCTGGGAAGTGTGGACCTCAATCAGAAGATGGAATTCACTTCATTTCCTAAAGCAGGGATAAGTTAAGAGAGATTGCTCCCTTAAGGGCTGAATTAATGTAACTACAGGGGCATAACGGGTTATTGCCGCAGCTGTACTTTACAAGTGAATCTATGAAGGGTTTGTCACACTGCTGATTGTTTAAGATGGACACAATATAGTATGTGGTAAGGAGAGGTTTCAATTGTCGTCTTTATTGGAGTGCTTGGCAGTTAATGAATGGTGGGATCTCGTGGACTAAAGAGTTTAGACAGTTATTCACGTACTGTTGGAGCTTCGAGCTCAGTTGTCATTAAGGTCGCCTTGGTAGCTTAATGGATTCAGTTGAGGATCAATTCTTTATGTTGATTTGAAATGTTCAAAAATTGACAAAGGTATTTTGATTACTATATGATAATAATCGATATGATGTATGAGATACATCTAGTAGGAAGATTTGAGTAAATGAGATTTACATTAAGTACCATGGAATAGAAAAAGAACAATGGTTTATATATGTTCATGAGATGAAATATTAAAACTATAGGTTATAAATATAGTATGATACAAGTTTGGTTATCATTTGTATTTATAATAATATTAATTATTGGATATTTAATTCTTTTTCTTTAATAACCAATTGAATGGGTGGTTTTTGATATTCATGGTAACATGAGATAAAAGAAAAATGGTTTTTCCTAATTTTAGTAAGTGTTTAAGAGTTTTTACAAACGTATGGAAAAAGTTGTTTTTGAATTTTTCTCTTGGCAAAAGAAAACTCACAATGTTTGTTAAGTAAATATCGATTAAGCAACAAGTGTGTTTTGTAAACAATCGTGTAGTGTTTGTAAGCGATGATCCAAATGATCGCTTAGCTTTGCTATTACAATCACTTAGCTTTACTAAACGATTGGGATCGACCTATTACGATAGGTCTTTGTCTTCTCCATTTATGCCCGATTGTGTACATGTTATTCTTTCATCCTTCGTCTACTCCTACCAAGTCCGAACAGAGCCCACCCTCTAGATTCTCACACGAGAATACAAAGGTAGCTTCTTGTTGTGTCATGACTCAACTTGGCACACAATCGAGGTTCTGTGGAGGTCGTTCATGTTGCTGAGAGTATTCGTGACCGAGGCAATCGCTTGAAGACGAGAGCGAATGTTCATGTAGTGTTTTGTGTAGTGGTGTTCGAGCCGTTCGAGGTTGTTGTGTTCGAACGTTTGATAACAGGCTGAAATGCTCGTTATCAATAGTGCAAAGTTCTTTAAAAACAATATTGGCTTGTGTTGTAAAAAACATGTTTAAATTAATGTCCATTAAGCTCAATTTTCATAATATTGGGGTCGCATGCGTTCATCGCATAGAATTAATAAATTATTTTGTATTTTTATGTAGAATATGCGTTGACGCAAGGCAAGAATTGTAAATAAGTAGAAATCATCGGTCGAGTGCAACTTCACCCGCAAGGCCTTTGAGATGATTGTGCTCGCCAAACATTTGCCTCAAAGAAAGATGTGCAACTTTGGTCCGGCACACATTGGTTGGCGCATCTGGGTGAAAGGCTAATTAATTGCGATGCGATAGAAAGCTGATGACAGTCGATCCGAATTAAAGTGACAGCCAAATAACAATCACAAGTACATTCAGCTTTTCGTGATCAATATATTCGGCACATCAGTAGGAATTAAAGCTATCCCATCTGTATCACAATCATGAGAACGAAGCCCCTTTCACCCCTTGAATGTTCTATAATACCAAGGGCCATTCTTCAGAAAAAAGGGGCTTAAGTAGTTAATCAGTTCACCGTTCAGTAATCAAATTCATACTTCAGCTCGCATGTCTTTGTTCATAGTTTTTCCTCGTTTTAAGGCGATATGTGAGAGAGGAGGGTGGCTCTTACAGATCATTTCCTGGTAAGCTTGGAGAGCACTGAAGCTGTCAAAGGATAGAGAAAGCCGATGCTGTGGAAGCAGAACATCTTTGGAACCAAATAGAAGGATTTAAAGTGTAGAAAGCCCTCGGTCAAGCAAGAATTGCTAATCCAGGGCTCTCACCTTTAACTTCCATTGTTTTTTTGTACTCCACTCATTTTATCGAAATGGAATCTACTTCTCATATCTGTTCACCTCCTGTATTTCACGCATGAGACTAAATCAGTTGAAATGGGTGAGAACATAGCTAGCACAACAGGGCATCTTCACTTAGCGATTATCTTGTATTATGTATTTTCATTCATCCATTATAAGATACCTCGAGAGGAGTCTTAAGGGACAGGATTCTAGGCTTGGGAAAGGTCAGGTTAAGAATCTAGGCTTGAGGAGATCAGATTAGAACGTATAATCAAAGAGATAGGAGCTTAGGAATAAGCAGCTATTTGTTATCAACAGCATCACATGCATCCTAGAGATAGGATATGATTGTTAAATGCGCACCTTGCCTATGCATTGCTATCAATCGCAAGGAAAATAGTAGAGACAGGGATAAACTCTATGGACATTTTGCATCATCAACATGCGTCCCTAAGACTTAGGAAGCACCGCATTTGCATTGGAACAATGAATTTGCTGGGCAGGTTGTAGCCATGATCGCTTAGTCTGACGCATTCCCAAGTAACGGCTAGCTAAAGATTTCTTCAACCTAATTCATCCGCTTACTCATGTATCTATAACACAACTGACTTTTTCATCAAATCGGACTCGCATTTGTTATTTTTTCATTAACGCAAAGTTTAATTTGACGGTTACCGCAAAGTTTTCATATAATTACCAACGTAACCTGTTTATCACAAGTCCCTGACAGTTGACCGGAGACCTTACAAAAAATCTAGTGGAAATTTACACTTGGATTTCGCTGAGTAAACTTGAGTGCACAATGCAATTTCACCATCGCAAATCATCCATAATTCACTTCAAAAAATTAAGCATCAAAGTTTTTTGGCGCCATTGCCCGGGGACTTCGGCAAAATAGTGTGCTAACGGTAATTTTTTTTTATTTCTTTGCAGACTCTCAATATTTGGCAAATTACGACCTAGAGATTGAGAGAATGTTTAGAGGAATTAACGACCGCCAATTAGCACAGCGGCACAGTTCAGATAAGAAGAAGATGGCGGAGCAACTCTGGAAACGGACACGGCAAAATGATAACAATGTCATGGCAATCCAATCCTCTTCGGCTAACAATCGCAATAGGCCATTAGGGACTATGCATCAACCAAAACCTCTATGATTTCTCCCAGAAAATCATGAAGGCCAGCCCTCGACGGAAGTTGATTCGAATGTGGAAGCCGGTGATGCTGCAAGATTGAAAAAATGCTTTTAGACTTTGCAAAGGACAATTTCGAAGGAAGGCGTGGTGAAACCCTGCACACCCACCTTCTGAAGCTTTATTGAAAATCTGCAATTAATTATGTGTTCTCGAACATCTTATTCCTTCATTCTCATGCCGAAGAAGTTTCGACTAAAACTTTCGTTCCCAATTTTCTCTCTTGTTGATCAGGATTAAGAAATGGACGTATTCTCTCGAGCCGGGAGAGATCATTCTTGGAATAGGTCGTGGAGAAGTTTATGAAGAAATACTTTCCACCTACTGAGAATGCCAGACGAAGGAAAACTAATTAATAGATTTTGAACCAAGGACGATGGACGAGTCGCTTAAGCGATGCCTGAGGCCGAGGGTTTTAAAAGGTTGGTCAGGTTGTCCCACAACAATAGTTTGCAAAGACTGCCCTTTAATGGAAATTTTTTAATCATGGTTTGAATCCCGTTTCCGCAGTACGCTGCCAATCGCAGCAGACGCTGGAGGTATGCTTGATAAAACGTATGACAAGGCGAAGAATATCTTGGATCGCATTCTTCTTAAGAAACCATGAAGATTGGAAGAGAGAGTGACCAATGAGATTGAGAATCAAAAGACAATGACGCAAGTAATGGTAGTTAATTGCTTCCACTACAAAATCAAGATGACCGCAATGATGAACTTAATTAGGGAATTGCGATCAGCAGCCAACACCGCAAAATGGGCAAAATCAACGGCAATCAGTCAAAACACCTACAAGGTGTGCGAACTTGCGTGATGGGCAGCGCGATGAAGTTGCCTGCAAAATCCCACAATCCGTTACTTGTTGAAAAATAATCCTTTTCTAATACTTAACAACCCCGAGTGGAGAAACCACCCGCACTTTGCTCTTGGAAAGAATTCAGTAACAAAACCTTTCCAAACGCCGTGGCCGCAGAAAGAAGGGCCACTAGGATTTTCCCACGCAACAACAGTCAAAAGAGCAATCAAGCAAGTAGCTCACAACCACCGTTTAATTTCTTCCTTGGAAAGCCTATTGAACAGCAATACATAGAGAAAAAAATAAATGGCTTCAGTCAGTCAGGCTACATGCCCATCCACCAATCTTAGAATTACAGATGCGGCCAATTGCGAGTGATGAGCTGAGAGTAGAACGCAATAGGGCTCTACCGAGTTCAACAGAACTTCCCATGCAACCCGGGGGATCAGGTAAAAGAACGAAATTTTAGGTTGTGACATTGCGAGTGGGAAGACTGTGGAGGGAGAAAAAGTAGACTAGACCGGGTTAGTATCGAACAGCTCCCATTGCTGCGGTATGAATATCTGACAGCTTGCGGTGATCGCAAGAAAAGAAAGAGAGAGAAAAGAAGTAGTTAGAACTAGAGGTTGCATCGACCTCCAACAGCCAACTGAGACGGCGAATCCGTGAAGCAGTAAGTTACCTCTTCCTTGGCAAAACTAAGGAAGAAAAAGAATGAAGAGAGTATTAGTACCAACGCTTCCTATCTATGTTAAAGAAATTATATATTAAATATTCCTTTCAGTGAAGCGATTTGAGGAATGCCTGCCTACGCCAAGTTTCTGGAAGGTTGTAACTAAAAAGAATGGGAGCTTGGTAAGTTTCCACGGTGGTGCTTTAACTCAGAGTTCAAAATCAATCATTCCACTAAAGATTGAGCGATCCTTGCGGAGCTTTAGTTATTCCTTGCTTCATAGGAGAACTGTACATCGGGCAAAGCCTTGTATGACCTGGGAGCCCACATAATTTGATGCTTCTGTCAAATCTTTAGGCAGCTGAAATGGTTGGGGGAACTTGTGCCTAACAACGGTGCACTTTTCAACCTGGCCACTAGATCTCTGGTTCATTCCAGGAGGGGAATGGTGAATGGAACGTGTGATAACCAATATGACAGGGTTATCTAACCAGCCAACTTTATCATTTTGGACTACCGAGGCCGACAAAGATTGTCCCATCATTCTGGGAGCGACCATTGTTATCAAAGTGTCGTACTTCAGATTGATGTATATAAAGGGGAAGATCACTTTGAGTATCAACGGACAGAATCTCAAGTTTAACATAATTCGTGCCATGAAGTTTCACAGATGAAGAAGACCTGCATGAACTCAGATGGATGACCAGAATTTGATTGAGAAAGAAAAGTTTGATGAAGAGAATGAAGAAGAGAGTTCAGCAACATCCGTTGCTGCTGTAATGTGACATTAACAAAACAAACAAAGAAGAAGAAATGATCGGCAAAATCAAGAAGGGAAAAATCTAATAGAAAAAAGAAGAAAGAAAAACGACGCAACCACCCGTAGAACCCCAACACGGAAAAAAGACCCTCCGGAATCATTTAAAGTACGCATTTTTGGGCAGGAATGAAGAAGGCGCTGTTATATCCCTGAGATTGAACGAAGACCAGAAGAATGCGTTGATGAGCATTCTAAGGAAGCATGTGCGAGCAATTGGTGACGCTCGCCGACATTAGAGGATTAGCCCCAGCGTTACTGTATGCACCGCATTTCGTCTGAAAGGGACCAAAAGAAACGATCGAACATCAACGCAAACTCACCCTGCGATGAAAAAAATGTCAAGAAGAAGATCATAAATTGGCTTAAGAATGCAGGCGTTATCTATCCTATAGCAGATAGCACGTGGGTCAGCATCGTGCAGTGTGTGGCCAAAAAAGGTCGGCCATGACGGTAGTCCCGAATGAAAAACAATGAATTAATATCGCCAAAGAACCGTCATTGGGTAGTCTGCATTTGCATGGGATTTTACCGCAAGCTGAACGCGGCCACAAAGAAGATCATTTCCCTTTTGTCATTCATTGATCAAATGCATAGACCGTCTAGCTTGGGAAATGACTTTAATTGCTTTCTAGATGGTTATGCCAGGTGACGACCAGATTATTGATAGCTCCAGAAGATCAAGAACAAGACCAGCCATTCATCCTACCCATTGGACTTTTCTTCCGCAGCGTTGGCCTCTGCAATGCGCCAAGCACGTTCCAAAAGCGTGCATGATGGCCATCTTTTCAGATTATCCGTAAGGACTCTGTGGAAATCTTTATGGATGACCTGTCTATGGAACACTTAGAAGCTGTCTAGGCAACTTCGGGAGAAGACTACTTGAAGACATCGAAAACAAACCTAGTGCTTAATTGGAAAAAAATGCCATTTCATGGTGAAGGAGGGCAATAGTGTTGGGGCACACAAGGCTTCCCGGGGATGGGTTGGAGGTGGGACAAAGCAAAAAGAAGCAAGATAAAACTCCACCTCAACAAGGTGAAGGCTGTACGAAAGCTTTCTTGGGCACGCTGGATTCTACAGACGTGTCAAAAGATTTTTTCGAAAAATAGCCACGACCATTGAGTGCGTTGTTAGAGGCTGACAGGAAAATTTGATGTTGTGATAACAACTGCCTTCAATGCATTTCGACTCTTGAACAATGCGCTGCTTACCACACCCGTATTAATTGCAGCGGACTGGACACTTCCTTTTTAAATATACTGTGCGGAGGCTGCAAATGCGGGAGCGAGGAGCAACTTATCTCAGACTGCCAGACTAGAGTGAAAACTAAGCTATGGTGATTCGCCATACTCTGCACTATGCCCACGTCATAAGACCGACATCTTAAAATCGTCTGATCTGTTTG
>NC_052359.1:18314446-18359850 GCF_009727055.1 Benincasa hispida | reverse complement strand
AAAGGCTATGCATGATCAAGTGTAGGCCATCATGCATCGAGTAAAGGCCATCGTGCATCGACTATGGGCCATGCACAAGCGAAGAACTACTTGGTTGCACGCAATGATGGGCACAAGGCACTAAACATAGGGGCACTGGGTGTGCATTGAAGCATGCGACTAATGAGCTATGCGATGCCAAAGACAAGGTGGTGAGGCTTGAGCTGTGTGATGAAGCTAGGAAGCTTTTCGATGAGACTAGGTTGATATGTGTAGCAAGAGGCCTTAGGCAAGGAGCTTTTGCAAGCGTTGCCACACATAAAGTAAACATTGGAGTATGCGTCGGTTGAAGAAGTATGCGCCAACTGTTGGAATTGGTGTCCTAATTCTCCTGGAGTCTTGTTGTTTTGTAAAGATACATATTGTTTAATGAATAAAATAAGTGTTATTTAATTCTAGCATTAACTCATATCCAATAAACAAAGCTTCTTGGTTATCTTATGTGAACTTAAGCATGTATATGTGATATACAAGTGGATAATGCCTTAAGTGATAACCTAAATAGGTCTATAGTATAAGGATTAAGGTGGGATACCTGATCTTGGTGACACTACGGATACATCCCGCTTTGTAGAGGTTTTCAACTGTTGTAAACTACTACAGATGGTAGATCCTAACCATTCATGTGGAGACATGCGAGCGGGGGTGTCCTATACAAAGAGTTTGTATAAGACTTAGACCACAAGATGACTAGACTCCTTACATCTCACCTAAACGACCATAGGTGACACGACCTCAATCCTGAGTGTTTTGGGAACTCATGCCTTTGAGGACGGTTCTTTGATTAGTATGGGTGAGAGTGGCTAGATTGCCAACTTAACATGTCTACCTTTTTGGGGACTTGTCGGATCTGGGAGTTGGGAACTCAATCCAGAAGATGGAATTCATTCATTTCCTAAAGCAGGGATAAGTAGAGAGATTGCTCCCTTAAGGGCTGATTAATGTAACTACAGGGGCATAACGGGTTATTGGCCCAGCTGTACTTACAAGTGATCTATGAAGGGTTGTCACACTGCTGATTGGTTAAGATGGACACAATATATATGTGGTAAGGAGAGTTCAAATGTCGGTCTTTATTGGAGTGCTTGGCAGTTAATGAATGGTGGATCTCGTGACTAAAGAGTTTAGACAGTTATTCACGTACTGTTGGAGCTTCGAGCTACAGGTCCATAAGGTCCCTTGGTAGCTTAATGGATTCAGTTGAGGATCAATTCTTTATGTGATTTGAAATGTTCAAATTGACAAGAGGTATTTTGATTATATATGATATAATCGATATGATGTATGAGATACATCTAGTGGAAGATTGATGTAAATGAGATTTACATTAAGTACCATGGAATAGAAAAAGAACAATGGTTTATATGTTTCATGAGATGAAATATTAAAACTATAGGTTATAAATATAGTATGATAAGTTGGTTATCATTTATATTTATAATAATATTAATTATTGGATATTTAATTCTTTTTCTTTAATAACCAATTGAATGGGTGGTTATTGATGATTCATGGTAACCATGAGATAAAAGAAAAATGGTTTTCCTAATTTTAGTAAGTTTTAAGAGTTTTTACAAACGTTGGAAAAAGTTGTTTTTGAATTTTTCTCTTGGCAAAAAGAAACTCACAATGTTTGTTAAGTAAATATCGATTAAGCAACAGTGTGTTTTGGTAAACAATCGTGTAGTGTTTGTAAGCGATGATCCAAATGATCGCTTAGCTTTTGCTATACAATCACTTAGCTTTAGCTAAACGATTGGGCATCGACCTATACGATAGGTCTTTGTCTTCTCCCATTTGCCCGATTGTGTACATGATTATTCTTTCATCCTTCGTCTACCTCATACCAAGTCCGAACAGAGCCCACCCTCTAGATTCTCACACCGAGAATACAAAGGTAGCCTTCTTGTTGTGTCATACTCAACTTGACACCATCGAGGTTCTGTGGAGGTCGTTCATGTTGCTGAGGAGTTCGTGACCGAGGCAATCGCTGAAGACGAGAGCGAAGTGTTCATGTAGTGTTTTGGTAGTGGTGTTCGAGCGTTCGAGGTTGTTGTGTTCGAACGTTGATAACAGGCTGAAATGCTCGTTATCATAGTGCAAAGTTCTTTAAACAATATTGGCTTGTGTTGATAAAAACATGTTAAATTATGTCCATTAAGCCTCAATTTTCATAATATTGGCGGTCGCATGCGTTCATCGCATAGGAATAATTATTTTTTGTATTTTTATGTAGAATATGCGTTGACGCAAGGCAAGAATTGTAATAATAGGAAATCATCGGTCGAGTGCAACTTCACCGCAAGGCTTTGAGATGATTGTGCTCGCAAACATTTGCTCAAGAAAGATTGTGCAACTTTGGTCGGCACAACATGGTTGGCGCATCTGGGTGAAAGGCTAATTAATTGCGATGCGATAGAAAGCTGATGACAGTCGATCCGAATTAAGTTGACAGCCAATAACAATCACAAGTACATTCAGCTTTTCGTGACAAATATTCGGCACAATCAGTAAGGAATTAAAGCTATCCCATCTGTACAATCATGAGAGAGAAGCCGCCTTTCACCCTGAATGTTCTATAAATACCAAGGGCCATTCTTCAGAAAAGGGGTTAAGTAGTTAATCAGTTCACCGTTCAGTAATTCAAATTCATACTTCAGTTCGCATGTCTTTGTTCATAGTTTTTCCTTTCGTTTTAAGGCGAATGTGAGAGAGGAGGGTGGTTGCTTGACAGATCATTCCGGTAAGCTTGGGAGAGCACTGGAAGCTTCAAGGATAGAGAAAGGGCCGATGCCTGTGGAAGCAGGAACATCTTTGGAACCAAATAGAGATTTAAAGTGTAAAAGCCTCGGTCAGCAAGGAATTGCTATCAGGCTCTCTACCTTTTAACTTCCATTGTTTTTTTGTACTCCACTCATTTATCGAAATGGAATCTACTTCTCTATATCTGTCCCTCTCTGTTATTTACGCATGAGTAGCTAAATCAGTTGAATGGGTTGAGAAGCATTTAGCTAGCACAACTAGGGCATCTTCATTCTATGCGATTATCTTGTATTATGTATGTTTCATTCATCCATTAGAGATACTCGAGAGGGTAGTCTAAGGACAGGATCTAGGCTTGGGAAGGTCAGGTTAGAATCTAGGCTTGAGAGAGTCAGATTAGAACGTATAATCAAGAGATAGGAGCTTAGGAATAAGCACTATTTGTTATCAACGCATCACATGCATCCTAGAGATAGGATATGATTGTATGCGGTCACCTTGCCTTTATGCATTCTGCATCATCGCATAGGAAAATAGTAGAGACTTAGGGATAAACTCTATGGACATTTTTGCATTCATCACATGCGTCCTAGACTTAGGAGCACCGCATTTGCATTGGAAAATGATTTGCTGGGCATGGTTGTAGCATGATCGCATAGTCTGACGCATTCCCAAGTAACGCTAGCTAAAGATCTTCTCAACCTATTCATCCGCTTACTCAGTGTATCTATAACACAACTGACTTTTCTCAAATCGACCGCATTTGTTATTTTTTTCATTAACGCAAAGTTTATTTGACCGGTTACCGCAAAGTTTTCATATAAATTACCAACGTAACCTGTTTTCACAAGTCCCTGAGTTCGACCCTGGACTTACCAGAAAACTCAGTGGAATTTACACTTGGATTTCGCTGAGTAAACTTGAGTGCACAATGCAATTTCACCATCGCATATCATCCATAATTCACTTCACAAAAATTAAGCATCAAGTTTTTGGCGCCATTGCCGGGGACTTCGGCAAAATAGTGTGCTAACGGTAATTTTTTTTTATTTCTTTGCAGACTCTCAATATTTGGCAAATTACGACCTAGAGATTGAGAGAATGTTTAGAAGGAAATTAAGAGACCGCCAATAGCAACCACAGTCAGATAAAGAAGAGATGGCGGAGCAACCTGGAAACGGAGCACCAAATGATAACAATGTCATGGCGAATCCAATCCTTCTGGCTAACAATCGCAATAGGCCCATTAGGGACTATGCATCACCAAACCTCTATGATTTCTCTCCAGAAATCATGAAGCCAGCCCTCGACGGAAGTTGATTCGAAATGAAGCCGGTGATGCTGCAGATGATCTAGACTGCAGGACAATTCGAAGGAAGGCGTGGTGAATACCTGCACACCCACCTCTGAAGCTTTATTGAAATCTGCAATACTTTTGTGTTCTCGAACATCTCTGCCGAAGAAGTTCGACTAACTTTGTTCCCATTTTCTCTCTGTGATCAGGTTAAGAAATGGACGTATTCTCTCGAGCCGGGAGAGATCACTTCTTAGGAATAGGTCGTGGAGAAGTTTATGAAGAAATACTTTCCACCTACTGAGAATGCCAGACGAAGGAAACTAATTATAGATTTTGAACAAGACATGGACGAGTCGCTTAGCGATGCCTGGGCGAGGTTTAAAAGGTTGGTCAGGGATTGTCCACACAATAGTTTGCCAGACTGCCTTCAAATGGAAATTTTTAATCATGGTTTGAATCCCGTTTCGCAGACCGCTGCCAATGCAGCAGACGCTGGAGGTATGCTTGATAAAACGTATGACAAGGCGAAGAATATCTTGGATCGCATCTCTAAGAACCATGAAGATTGAAGAGAGAGTGACCAGAGATTGAGAATCAAAGACAATGACGCAAGTAATGGTGTTATTGCTTCACTACAAAATCAGATGACCGCAATGATGAACTTAATCTAGGGAATTGCGATCAGCAGCCCAACACCGCAAAATGGGCAAATCAACGCAATCAGTCAAAACACCACAAGGTGTGCGACTTGCGGTGATGGGCACGCGATGGAAGATTGCCTGCAAAATCCACAATCCGTTTACTTTGTGAAAAATAATCCCTTTTCTAATACTTACAACCCCGAGTGGAGAAACCACCCCAATTTTGCTTGGAAGAATCAGTAACAAAATTTCCAACCCGTGGCGCAGAAAGAAGGGCCACTAGGATTCTTCCCACGCAACAACAGTCAAAAGAGCAATCAAGCAAGTAGCTCACAACCACCGTAATCTTCTTCCTTGGAAAGCCTATTGAAGCAATACATAGAGAAAAATAAAATGCTTCATAGTCAGGCTACATCCATCCACAATCTAGAATTACAGATGGGCCAGATTGCGAGTGAGCTGAAGAGTAGACCGCAATGGGCTCTACCGAGTTCAACAGAACTCCCATGCAACCCGGGGGATCAGGTAAAGAGAAATTTTAGGTTGTGACATTGCGAAGTGGGAAGACTGTGGAGGGAGAAAAGAAGGACCGTAGTCGAACAGCTCCCATTGCGGATGAATCTGAAGTTGCGGTGACGCAAGAAGAAGAAAGAGAAAAAGAAGTAGTAGAACTAGAGGTTGCATCGACCTCAAAGCCAACTGAGACGGGAACCGTGAAAGTACAGTTACCCTCTTTCCTGCAGAAACTAAGGAAGAAAAAGAATGAAGAGGTATAGTACCAACGCTTCCTATCTATGTTAAAGAAATTATATATTAATATTCCTTTCAGTGAAGCGATTGAGGAAATGCCTGCCTACGCCAAGTTTCTGAAGGATATGGTAACTAAAAAGATGGGAGCTGGTAAGTTTCCACGGTGGTGCTAACTCAGAGTTCAAAATCAATCATTCCACTAAAGATGAGCGATCCTGGGAGCTTTAGTATTCCTTGCTTCATAGGAGAACTGTACATCGGGCAAGCCTTGTATGACCTGGGAGCCGACATAAATTTGATGCTTCTGTCAATCTTTAGGCAGCTGAATGTGGGGCAACTTGTGCCTACAACGGTGACTTTTCAACTGGCCGATAGATCTCTGGTTCATCCAGAGGGAATGGTGATGAACGTGCTGATAACCATTGACAGGTTTATCCTACCAGCCAACTTTATCATTTTGGACTACGAGGCCGACAAAGATGTGCCCATCATTCTGGGGCGACCATTGTTATCAATAGGTCGTACTCAGATTGATGTATATAAAGGGGAGATCACTTTGAGTATCAACGGACAGAATCTCAAGTTTAACATAATTCGTGCCATGAAGTTTCCAGATGAAGAAGACCTGCATGACTCAGATGATGACCAGAATTTGATTGAGAAAGAAAAGTTTGATGAAGAGAATGAAGAAGAGGATGTCAGCACATCCGTTGCTGCCTGTAATGTGATCATAACAAAAACAAACAAGGAAGAAGAAATGATCGCAAATCAAGAAGAAAATCTAATAGAAAAAGAAGAAAGAAAAACGACGCAACCATCCCTAGTAGAACCACCAACACTGGAATTAAAGACCCTTCCGAATCATTTAAAGTACGCATTTTTGGGGGCAGAATGAGAAGTTGCCTGTTATTATTTCCTCTGAGTTGAACGAAGACCAGAAGAATGCGTTGATGAGCATTCTAAGGAAGCATGTGCGAGCAATTGGTTGGACGCTCGCCGACATTAGAGGAATTAGCCCCAGCGTTACTGTATGCACCGCATTTCGTCTGAAAGGGACCAAAAGAAACGATCGAACATCAACGCAAACTCACCCTGCGATGAAAAAAATGTCAAGAAGAAGATCATAAATTGGCTTAAGAATGCAGGCGTTATCTATCCTATAGCAGATAGCACGTGGGTCAGCATCGTGCAGTGTGTGCCAAAAAAGGGCGGCATGACGGTAGTCCCGAATGAAAACAATGAATTAATATCGCAAAGAACCGTCATTGGGTAGTGCATTTGCATGGATTACCGCAAGCTGAACGCGGCCACAAAGAAAGATCATTTCCCTTTGTCATTCATTGATCAAATGCTAGACCGTCTAGCTGGAAATGACTTTAATTGCTTTCTAGATGGTTATGCCAGGTACGACCAGATTATGATAGCTCCAGAAGATCAAGACAAGACCACATTCACCTACCCATATGGGACTTTTCTTTTTGCCGCATGCTGTTTGGCCTCTGCAATGCGCCAAGCACGTTCCAAAGGTGCATGATGGCCATCTTTTCAGATTATCTCGAGGACTCTGTTGAAATCTTTATGGATGACTTCTTTGTTTATGGGAACACTTATGAAGTCTGTCTAGCCAACTTGGAGAAGATACTGAAGAGATGCGAAGAAACAAATCTAGTGCTTAATTGGAAAAAATGCCATTTCATGGTGAAGGAGGGCATAGTGTTGGGGCACAAGGCTTCCCGGGATGGGTTGGAGGTGGACAAAGCAAAAATTGAAGCAATTGAAAAACTTCCACCTCCAACAAGCGTGAAGGTTGTACGAAGCTTCTTGGGGCACGCTGGATTCTACAGACGCTTTGTCAAAAGATTTTTCGAAAATAGCACGACCATTGAGTGCGTTGTTAGAGGCTGACAGAAAATTTGATGTTGATAACAACTGCCTCAATGCATTTCGAGTTTTGAACAATGCGCTGCTTACCACACCCGTATTAATTGCAGCGGACTGGACACTTCCTTTTGAAATAATGTGCGATGCAAGCGGGTATGCGATGGGAGCAACTTTAGCGCAAAAGAGAAAAACAATCTTGCATCCCATCGCATATGCGAGTAAAACATTAAATCCTGCTTAGACAAATTATACCACCACAGAGAAAGAGCTTCTGGCGGTAATTTTTGCATTGGAAAAATTTTGGGCATATCTGTTAGGAACAAAGGTACTCATCTATACTGATCATTCGACAATAAAGTATTTAATGACAAAGAAGGATGCAAAGCCAAGGTTGATCAGATGGGTTCTTCTCCTTCAAGAATTTGACATAGAAATAATTGATCGGAAGGGGACAGAAAACCAAGTTGCGGATCACTTGTCTAGACTGAAAAATCCTGAGGTTGACTGCAATGAGTCTGAGGTAATTGCAGTGTTCCCAAATGAGTAGCTGTTCCATATTGAAGAATTCCCTTGGTATGCAGACATAGTCAATTATCTGGTTTGCGAGCAATTTCCTGAAGATTACACCTACACCAACGAAAGCTCAAACATGAATGCAGACATTACTATTGGAATGAGCTGAATCTGTATAAAAGGGGGGCAGACCAGATTTTGCGATTCTGCGTACCAAATGCTGCTCAACAACGCATATTATCGCAATGTCACGACTCACCATATGGTGGGCACTTCGGAGGATAGTGCACCGCAGCCAAAGTTTTACAGAGTGGATTCTTTTGGCCTACATTGTTCAAGGATGCAGCTGACTACGTAATGAAGTGTGATCGGTGCCAACGCACAGGTAACATTTCATGGAAACATGCCATGTCGATGAACACTTTTTTGGAGCTTAAATTGTTCAACATATGGGAGATTGATTTCATGGGACCATTCCCCCCCTCGAATGGTAAACATTACATTTCATTAGTCGTCGATTATGTCTCCAAGTGGGTAGAGGCAGTGGCATGCGCCGCAAGTGATGTGGCGGTAGTCTCTCAGTTCCTGAAGAAACATATTTTCACTCGTTTTGGCACTCCCCATGCCATCATAAGTGATGAAGGGTCCCACTTTGTCAACCATAATATCAAGGAGTTGATGCGCAAATACAACATCCTCGCACAAAAGTGGCATCGCATACGCATCCGCAAATGATCGGTTAGGCCGAGTGTCCAATCGGAGATTAAGCTGATACTCGAGAAGGTAGTGAGGCCTTCATGAAAAGATTGGTCAACGAAGTTCGACGATGCGTTGTGGGCATACCAGACTTGTATTTAAAACACCGATAGGTATGTCCCCATATGCGTTGGATTTAGTAAGGAGTGTCATTTCCTTTGGAGCTAATTATAAGGCATTGTGGGCAGTAAGAGCTAAACTTTGATTTGAAGAAAGCAGGAGAAGCGCGAAAACCACCAATTGATTCGAGCTGAGGAATGGAGGATTAACGCATATGAAATGCAAAGATTACAAAGAGCGCACCAAGCGTTGGCACGAAACGCATATGCGGTAAGAACCTCAAGACGAGCAAAAGGTCTTACTCT
Organism: Benincasa hispida; assembly: GCF_009727055.1. Taxonomy (NCBI): domain Eukaryota; kingdom Viridiplantae; phylum Streptophyta; class Magnoliopsida; order Cucurbitales; family Cucurbitaceae; genus Benincasa; species Benincasa hispida. The sequence goes on along the minus strand of NC_052359.1, from coordinate 18,350,845 downwards.
TCAACTCACGTCTACGACTCTTCCCAGGAAAATTAAAATCATGCTGGTCTGAACCCTTCATCATTAAAGAAATATTCCAATATGGTGTGGTGGAGCTGATCACTAAAGATGGAAGCCATACATTTAAGGTTAATGGACAGCGAGTTAAGGCATATTGCAGAGGTGATTTCCAGCTAGAAAAGACCTCCATGAAACTGAAAAACCCGAAATACCCTTTGTCTGGTTCTTGAACTTTCATTCCTTCGTCACTTTAACCATCATTTATCTATCTACCTTTTACTCATTACTACTCTATGAAAAAAAAAGCATGTTGTTTTGTTTAAAATCATTTGACCTTCTCACTGTTTGTTTATAACGATTAAGGCACAGAATTGCGGAAATGTTACATGAAGCAGCAAATTATCTCACTCCATCACCGCAATCCAAAGACGAGAGATCGTCGCAAAGATGGATGCGTAAATACAAACTGCGGGCGACAGCGCAAATTTAGGGGTGTATTCTTCCTTATCTCTATTTCAAATTTTGCACTATCGCATCACATCTTAATTTCAAAAGTTTTATCACTGCATTCTCTTTGATTACCGCAATCATTTGACATAGATAAATTTAGTAAGCTACCGCATTCTGTTTCTTCACCAAGTATGATTTCAATGATGAAAAATATGCTTCTATGTCTTTCATATATACTAAAGTCAACTTAATCTTAAGATAGTCACCTCATAAAATATTTCTAGAAGTTACGGGTTTGCTAGCTTTCTTCCAAACTCTCTTTACGAAAAGAACATCGCATGACTTATCTCAATCTTTTGGCAACAAGGACATTGCCGCATTTTAAATTTGGGGGTGAAGTATGTATTTTCAACCTTGCTATAAAAAAAAATTATTTTTTGAGAATAACAACTCCACTATCAACGCAATGGAAAACCCATGTTGATAAGAGTTAAGTTGTGAAAGACACTTACCCGTAGTTAGATGTTCGCATGACACATGTGGGGGCAAGCCAAAACGAAAGTAAGTCACCAGGATCAACGCATAATTAAATGACCGCAACTCCGCTGCCAAGTAGGTATGAGTTTAGTTTGAGGAAGAGCGCATTGCTCATAGTTGGATGTCTGCATAACACACGTGGGGGAAAGCCAAAATGAAGGCAAGGCACTTGGATCAGCGCAAGGTCAGAAAAACATAATAAAGTCAAGAAATATGCAAGGATAAAATCATTTGACACCCCGGTGAAAAAAAAAATCAAAATAAATCATGCGATATTCCGGAAGTTAGTAAAGTCTTTTTGAAGGTTAAGCTTGCAGTCCCTAGGTCTTAGAAATATTTTGAGAGAAGACTTGAACATGATCTAAGGAAACTTTGGTATATAGGATTTGAACGAAGTATCCTTGAGAAATCTAGGAAAAGAACATTGCGGTTGACTTGCTAAAGGAAGTCTTTAGCTTATGCTTGAGGACAAGCATTGTTTAAATTTGAGTGTGTGATAACGGGCAGAAATGCATGTTATCATAGTGCTAAGTTCTTAAACAATGTTGGCTTGCGTTGATAAAACATGTTAAATTGCGTCCATTAAACATCAATTTCATAATATTGTGGTCGCATGCGTTCATCGTATAGGAACAGTTAATTTTTATATTTTTATGTAGAATATGCGTTGATGCAAGGCAATAATTGCGATCATAGGAAATCATCAGTCGAGCACAACTTCACCGTAAGGCTTTGCGATGATTGTGCTTGCAAACATTTGCTCAAAAAGGATTGCCGCAACTTGGTCGGTGCAACATGGTTGGCGCATCTAGGTGAAAGGCTAAGTAATTGTGATGCGATAGAAAGCTGATGACAGTCGAATCCGAATTAAGTTTACAGTCGATAACGATCACAAGCACATTCAGCTTTTCGGTGACAAATATTCGACGCATCAGTTAGGAATTAAAGCCATCCCATCTATACAATCATGAGAGAGAAACCGCCTTTCACCCTGAATTTTCTATAAATACCAAGGGTATTCTTCAGAAAAGGGGTTAAGCAGTTAATTAGTTCACCGTTCAGTAGTTCAAAATTTCATACTTCAGTTCGCACATCTTTGTTCATAGTTTTTCCTTTCGTTTTAAGGCGGACGCGAGAGAGGAAGGTGGTGCTGATAGATCGTTCCGGTAAGCTTGTGAGAGCATCAGAAGCTTCAAGGACAAAGAGAAGGCCGACGCCTACGGAAGCAGGAACATCATTGGAACCGAATAGAGATTTACGTGTAAAAGCCTCTGTCAGTAAGGAATTTCTACCAAGCTCTCTACCTTTGACTTCCATTGTTATTTTGTACTCCACTCATTTATCGAAATGAAATCTACTTCTCTATATCTATTCACTCTCTGTTATTTACGCATGAGTAGCTAAATCAGTTGAATGGGTTGAGAAGCATTTATCTAGCACAACTAGGGAATCTTCATTCTATGCGATTATCTTGTATTATGTATGCTTCATTCATCCATTAAAGATACTCGGAAGGGTAGTCTAAGGACAGGATCTAGGCTTGGGAAGGTCAGATTAGAATCTAGGCTTGGGAGAGTCAGATTAGAACGCATAATCAAGAGATAGAAGCTTAGGAATAAGCACTATTTGTTATCAACGCATCGCATGCATCCTAGAGATAGGATATGATTGTATGCGGTCACCTTGCCTTTATGCATTCTGCATCATAGCATAGGAAAAGAGTAGAGACTTAGGGATAAACTCTATGGACACTTTTGCATTCATCACATGCGTCCTAGACTTAGGAGCATCGCATTTGCATTGGAAAATGATTTGTTGTGCATGGTTGTAGCATTATCGCATAGTCTGACGCATTCCCAAGTAACGCTAGCCAAAGATCTTCTCAACCTATTCATCCGCTTACTCATGTATCTATCACACAACTGACTTTTCTCAAATCAGCCGCATTTGTTATTTTTTTCATTAACGCAATCAACAACAAACCAACAATTTATTTGACCGGTTACCACAAAGTTTTCATATAAATTACCAACGAAACCTGTTTTCACAAGTCCCTGAGTTCGACCCCTGGACTTACCAGGAAACTTAGTGGAATTTATACTTAGATTCCGCTGAGGAAACTTGAGTGCACAATGCAATTTCACCATCGCATATCATCCATAATTCACTTCACAAAAATTAAGTATCAACGTTCATGAGCAAGGAGTGTGGAGACGGGTCTACAAATGTTCGTAGAGTTTTCTCCTTGTTCATTTGTAGTTGTTCATGCTGTAATTTCTATATAAATTGTATAACCGCATGTTTCTATACGACTGTAATTTGTAATGTTCATTCATGATTGTAATTTGGAATGATCTTATTTTCGCTGCTCATAGAAATTTCGAGTTTGATTTCCTTCAATTGGTATCAAAGCCAGGTTGTTTTGATATTCCAAATTAAAACTCTATTTTGAACTTATTTTACAGTCGGGGTGGGTTTCTGCATTTGTGGTTAATCGTTTTCTGCATTTGTGGTTGAGTTGATGAATGTTTCGGGTTTAATTGCCTTTTAGTTAAAGCTTTCTATATTACCAAGTGTTAATTTGTAAGGGCCTCTTTGTTTTTGGGCGAAATTAACTTTGCAAACGATAATTCAATTATGCAAATGATTGGATGAAATGCTAGACGATCGTGTAGACGACAGTTGACTGAAGCTAGACGATCGTGTATACGATAGCTGATGAGTTAAACGACCGTATAGACGATTGGACACGGAGCTAAACAATCGAGTACATGATGCGATAGGAACTACACGATCGTGTAAATGATACTTTAGTAAATTCTAAACGATCGTGGAGTTAGAAAGAAAAGACACAGGATTTTAAGTGGTTCGGCCAAAGGCCTACGTCCACTGTGCATGTTGAAGAACAAGTTGTTGAGGAAGAAACTGAAGAAGAAAGTTGAACCACCATTTTGTTTCTGGTTTATTCTGTGTACGAAGAATGTGATGGAAAAGTAGGCATGCGCAGCGGAATTGAGGATCAATTTTACTGTAATTGCATAAATTAAACATATAACCCTAAATTAGTTAATTAGGGTTTTTTTAGAAATATTACCTTTGAAGCTCCCAAAACTTGTCTATCTCCACTCGAACACGAACCGAACAACCACTAGAACTAACCTACTATCCTCTGGACTCAGAACCGGGTTGTGGGACCCAATGGATTAAGAACCCAAGAGAGAGAAAGAGATGGAAATAATAGAATGAATTTTGGGTTTGGTTTAGGTTTCTTTCAGCCCAATTTTTAAAAACTAATTTTTGCAAAATGTCCAAAAGTTTTTAATCCAAATTCAAAAGCCCATATTTATAGAAAAAGACCATGCAAAATTGCATGAAACAACTTTATAAAAACCCAACACCTAGAATCCACTATCTAAGTGGGCTTAATGTCTCCACAATAAGGCAACACCTAGCCCACTATTTTGTTAGTGGAATTATCCAACAAAAGTTCGGATTTTCCAACTAATTTAGTCAAAGGGCAAAATAGTCATTTTGTCAAAGTCAAACTTTGACCAAAAAGTCAACATTTTGACTTTTTATGATTTTTTTCGTGTTGACTAATTTTAACCTCCCAAGCATGAATCCGCATTCATTTTCTCGAAATTCAAATCACATTTGAATATAAGGTCGGTCAAATTTTGACTTCTCAAAATCAAAAGTCAACTCTTTGACTTTTTACATCTTTGACCATTTCCATTATTTCTGAGCTTCCGAATATGAACGTATTCATATTTTTGATATTTAAATCACATTTAAATATTAAAGCTATATCTCTAAACTAAAAAATCGACCACTATATCACATATACTTGTCGATTTCTCTCTCTTCACCTAATTCGAACAATTCGAATTATTCTATCATACTGTTCTAAGTTTATTCCATATGAGCTAGTAGGGGAACCTAATGGACCTATAGATCATGGGCTTCAACGATTCGAGATTAGCTAGTTAAACTCTTTAGATGGAGCTAATCCACATTCGTTAACTCACGGGTCATTCCACTATAGTCCCGTAGTTGCACTCCCCTCACTATAGATATATTTGTGTCCATATGATATAACCATGATTAGTAAGCTAATCCTTCACAGGTTGTTTGTAATCTCGACTAGGTCATAAAAACCGTTTTATCCCCGAGATTACATCTTATTCCTTAAGTTCCACTGATCCTCTAATGAACAATTAGTTTAAGGTCCAACCTATAAACCGAACCCCTCTCGGGCCAATGAGAGGGTGGGGTCCCTTGTTCAAGACCTGGATTCAGTACTAAAGGGAACAACCTATCTACTATCCCTATAACGGGTAGGAGTGAATTCCGTCTTGCACCCTATGTTCCCAGCTATCCACCTGATCTTACCCCTGAAATGGGAGGCTTATTGAGCCAGCGATAATGAGCTGCCCTCACCTATGCAGATCTAAGGATAATTCTGAGTGAACAGGAGTTCATAGTTAGCTCAGGATTAAGATTAAGTTACCTATGTCATCAATTAACAAAATAGTCAATTTTATACATTAAACGACATTTAGAACGTAAAAAATGACTATTTCATGGTTCAGTCTTATGTAAACTCTTTACATAGGATGCCCCCATTTTCATGTCTCCACATGAAGAGTTTAGGATCATATCGTTTGTACTAACTACAAAATGGGCTGCATCCATAGTGTCCCTAGAATAAGGCGCCCAACCTTATTCATATACTATAGACCATTTTGGCTATATATTTGAATTTGATCCACATTTATGTCACTACATAAAGTTCAAACTAAAACTTAATAGCCTCGAATCCTTAGCTTATTGGATTCATGAATATATAACTTAAATTTACTAAAGATTTTTAATAACATNGTCATCAATTAACAAAATAGTCAATTTTATACATTAAACGACATTTAGAACGTAAAAAATGACTATTTCATGGTTCAGTCTTATGTAAACTCTTTACATAGGATGCCCCCATTTTCATGTCTCTACATGAACGGTTTAGGATCACATCATTTGTACTAATTACAAAATGGGCCGCATCCATAGTGTCCCCAGAATAAAGCGCCCAACCTTATTCATATACTATAGAGCATTTTGGCTATATATATTTGAACTTGATCCACATTTATGTCACTACATAAAGTTCAAACTTAAACTTAATAGCCTCGGAACCTTAGTTTATTGGATTCATGAATATAGAATTTAAATTTACTAAAGATTTTCAATAACAGCTTTATTGAACAAGAATATGATATTACAAACTAAGAGTTTTAGGACATAAAATCCAACAGAATGAGGAAGTTGAACCACCATTTTTTGCTTGAGCTATTTACAAGAGTTTAAGTAGTCTTTGGAGCATTTTTGCAAGAGTTTGGATGTTGATATTGTCAATTTGCTTATCTCAAACTATTTTTTGTTTTGATATAAATATATTTAAACTATTATAATTGTCTATCAATGTTTAAATATATATTATATACTTTTGAAGTCTATCAAATTCTATAGTTTATTGATAGACATTGATAGACATCTATCAGTGTCTATCAACTCTCAACTCAATTACTATAATGCTATAATGCTTCTAGTTTTGATGTCAAAAAAATTAATCAACCATGCATAATCCTAATATTGCAACAACTTTTACATTAAAAAAAAAAATGAAAGGGAGATTTTTAAATATAAAAAACTGGGCCAAAATAATTACATTCTGTAGCAAAAAAAACCTAAGGAAAGTTGCAGCCCAACCAAAGCCCAAAATTTCATCTCCTTCTTCAACCAAAGCCCAACTTTTACATAAAAAAATGAAAAGGGGATTTTTCCCTCCAACATTTCATCTCCTTCTTCAGCCAATTAACTGTTCATCTCCTCTCTCGCCCGACTTCGTTCACTCTTCTTCTTCTTTTTCTTTTTCTTTTTCTTTTTCTTCTTTTTCTTCTTCTTCTTCCATCATGTTGCTTCACATCGACTTGGTTATTTTCCATCACGCTGCTTCACAAAGCTTCTTCGATCGATATTAATTGATCTTCCCCAACATTTTTCTATTTAGATCTTTTTCTTCAATAGACTTCGTTCACTGCTTTTTTCCCTCTATTTACGTCCCTTTTCGTCCGCTGTCTTGGTCCTCCACTTCTTCTTCTTCTTCTTAATCCTTCTGCTGCTTCTTCTACCACTACATCAACAATAAAAGATATAACTTTTTTCTTTTCGTGATTATAGTTATTAAGTCTGATTTTGTTTACTAGTAATATTTATTAACCCTAAATATTTATTAACCCTAAATTTTGTGTACAAATGGTAAGCAACATCAAAAGGAAGACTGTTAATGAAGAAGGATCATCAAATAAATAAAAGAAGACAAAAACTCAAAAGAGAGAACAAGGGAAACTAAAACTAAAGGTATAAACAAACTATGATAGGCATTGATAGGGGTATATCACTGTCTATTAGTGATATGAACATTTTCTCATATATTTTATGTTGTCTATCATTCATACCATGTTTTGTTGGGGCTACTTACAGTTGGTGTTTTGATATTTCTTTTGTAGATAGTGTTTTTATCATTCATAGGCTACTTACAACTATCATGCTTTTAGTATATAAAGAGACAATAGACAGTGATAGAATTCAGATTTCCATAAGTGTCTATCGATGATAGACAGTGATGGACTTCCATCACTGTCTATCGATGATAGACAGTTATAGACACTATCATTGTTTTATCACATTTCATGGTATGCGATAGACAGTGATAGAAGTCTATCACTGTTTACCAGCGATAGACAGTGATAGAATTCAGATTTCCATCAGTGTCTATTGATGATTGACACTGATAGACTTCTATCACTGTCTATCGATGATAGCTAGTGATAGACACTATCACTCATTTCATGGTTTGCAATAGACAGTGATGAAAGTCTATCAGTGTCTATCATTGATAGACAGTGATGGAAATCATTAAATGATAATAGTGAGTTATAGTTTATGATAGAATATAGACATATATCACTTGTTTATTGTTGAAACTTATATGTTTAAACAGGTGGACAAGAACATGAACATCAAACAATAATGCAAGATCAAAACAAGCATTTTAAGATAATAATATGCATCTCATTAGATGTAATACAAATTAGTAAAAACCAATTAGATGATAGGAATTTAAATACTTTTAGAAATGGTCCTTTTGGACACTTTCTAAATATAAAAATTGAGAAAATGCCCACAAGATTCATAAACTACCTTCTAAGAAGACAATGCATCACAAATAAGCCAAATATCTTGGCTTTTAACTTTAATGGGCATATAGCAGAGTTTGGATTGAAAGAGTTTTGTTTAATCATAGGTTTAAGTGGTACTCAACTACCATCAATAGATTTAGAAGAAAAAGAGCAAATTTCTGAACTTAGAAAAATAGTCTTTAAGAATGATGATTCGGTTGATAGAAAAGATATTGAGAAAAGCTTTAAGTTTCTACATGATTTTGAAAGTGATAGTGTCAAGGTTAAGTTGGCAAACCTCCTTCTCTTAGAGTCCTTTCTAATCCCAAGGCAAAGACACAATGTTGTTAATTGGAAACATGTTGACATATTGGACAATGAAGAAGAATTGAAAACCTATCCTTGGGGACTTGTCATATAACTTGACATATCAATTTTTCAAAAAGGCTTCTTCTACTGAAAATGATTCTGTATCCCTTCAAGGTTTCCCTTTGGCACTAGTTTATTGGGCATTCAAAATAATACCAAAAATTTCAAAAATAGATATTGGATTTGGAAAAATAAAATTGCAATCAAAGTCCAAGAATAATATCATGGGAGTGCTTACAACCTGATCATTGGAGAAATCTTGAAGAGAATATCTTTTAAAGAAATGTTGTAAGTATTTTATATAATTTCATAGCCTTGTTTTTATTACTTGCAATGGTTTCAAACAAAAAAACAAATAATAGTCTATCACTGATAGACAATGATAGACTTCTATCACTTTCTATCAGCAAAAACAGTGATAGACATATATCATAAAAAAACTTGTTAGTGTTTTCCCATTTTTGATCTAATGATTTAACATGTGTTTAAACTTGTAGTTTTGTGTAATTCCACTACTTCCAACAGAAGAAGAATCACAATCAACCACTATCAAATATTTGATAGATTTGGAAGAAAATGAGAAGGAAAAGATAAAAAGAGAAAGAAAAAGAAGAAGAAGAAGAAATAAATGAAGGAAGAGATTTAATTAGAGGAAAAAGGAGCATGGAAAAAATATAATTGAGGAAATAAAAGAACTAAAAAATGGCCAACAAAGGATAGAAAAAAAGCAGAAAAATTTGAAACAAGGCCAAGAAAAGATCATTAGAATGTTAAAAACCATCATAGAAAGACCGAATGATAGACTTCCAATTGAAAAGCTTTCACAAGAAGAACAAGAAAAAGAGGTTGAGGAGACCATAGAGAAAAACAAAGCTCCTTCTTGCAGCTTACAAATTCTTGAAAGAATCTATGAAATTGACAAAATGTTGAATTATGCTATGAATTATGTAGCTCAAGTAAGTCTTTTGTAATGTGTGATTTTATTTTTAAATGTAAACATATATTTACTAACTAAACTAATTTTTTTTCTTGTAAATTAAAATTGGGAATGAAGGAAAGGTTTGTATACAAGTTTTTGTACTGATAGGCAGTGATATCAACACATTTTTCTTCCATTTGTTTTGTGTCTTTTATTATAGAATCTCATTCTTTTCATTACCTTTGTATTTGATTTATGTTTTTTGTTTTAGGAATTTTATACACAAACACAAGAGATCCAAACACAAGATCATTTTGACGATATACAACCTCTACCTTTGGAAACCCAAAGACACAAGAATTAACAAAAGTGTTCGAGGAAGAGGATGGAAAGGAAAAGGTTTGCTTCATCTCTTAAGCTGTGTGTTTTCTCTGTTAAGCTACATATTGTCATAAAGTCAATTAGATCTATCACTAGATCTATCACTGCTCATCAGTGATAGACACTAATAGAATTCTACCAGTGTCTATCACTAACAGAAAATTCTATGACTTTCTTGGTTCTTATGTTACAATGACACATTACATTGTATTGTATTATTGCAGCAAAATGAATTTGAAGTTGTAAAGCATCTGGAAAAAATTGATGATGATCAACAAAAGGTAAATATCTAAGTTGAAATCTAAATGATAGACTTTTAACAGGAAGTGTCTATCACTGATATACACTGATAGGATTCTATCAGTGTCTATCAGTGATAGACATTCCTGATAGAAGTCAGTGAGGTCAATCACTGCCCAACAGTGATAGACACTAATAAAATTCTATTGAAATTCTATCAGTATCTATCAATGATAGATATTCATGATAGAAGTAAATGAGATCAATCACTAAACTGATGGAATTCTATCAGTGTGTGGTATACTTCTATAACTTCCTTAATTCTCATATTTGCAGGAAAAAGAATTTGAAGATGATGAACATATGGAGAAAATTGATCATGTTCAGCAAAAGGATAAGGTAAATATATAAACACTATGAAAGAAAATAAAGTGATAGGTTGTCTTCTTAAGTATTATAGAATTTTGAATATATTGTAGGAAGTTGAGCTTGAAGAAGAAGAAGAATTTGATCTATCTGACAAAGAAGAAAAACTAAAAAATGAGATAAGATAAAAACTAAAAAATGAGAAAAAGGTAAATATAATTAATTAAGGTTAGCGATATTTATAAAATATTATCAATGTCTAACACTATACTATTACTTTATTTATTACAGCCTGTTGATAAAGGAAAAAATGTTGTTGAACAAGAAGAGCATGTTGAAGAACAAGTTGTTGAGGAAGAAACTAAAGAAGAAAATGAGAATGAAGAGAAAAAAAGACTTGAAAATAAAATAAAACAACCAACAGAAAAGAAGGTAACCAAGAGTTGTTGTTGCCAGTCATATCAAACTAAAAATCTGTACATATTAATTGATATAATGATGAATAGAGTGATAGTGCTCTATCACTGTCTATCAATAGTATATAGTGAGAGATTTTATGAGAAATCAATTTTTTGTCACAAATATGTTTATATATTTATTGATACATATATATAAATAGTTGATGATAACATGATATGTAGTTTTCAAATTCTAACATTTAACTTTCTTTCTTGTTACTATTATTTTAGGTTGTTGAAGTTGCAGGAAAAGGAAAATGTACAAAGTTTAGGCCAAAAGTATTAGATGATGACAAGAAAATTGTTAATGAGAGGCCCAAGAGAGAAAGGAACAAACAGAAAAGGCAAAGGAAATGAAATAAGCATCTCCTAAAAAGAAGAAAAATACCAAAACGACTTCATTGATGAATAATGCTCCAAGCTTCAGCTTAAACATCTCTCAACTAAACTCTCAAACTCAATCTCAACCTTCTCAAAACTTAATGTTAGAACTTGATTTTAGAATGTTATTGAAAAATACTACAATACTACTAACAATGAACTATGTTATTTTGTGAATGATATTTTGTGAATGTTACAAGTGACAATGAATATTGATGGTAGAACTACATCTATAAGAATTCTAGTTTATACTAATGATGTTATCTGTTGTGATTGTATCAGTTTTATAAACTTTTGTATATGTGTTGGATAAAATTCTATCAGGTACATGATGAATAAACCACCATCAAATATATGTCCAATGTAATTCTATTAGGTACATCATGAATTCTATCATTGATAGACAATGATAGAAGTCTATAAATGTCTGTTAGTGATGGTCTATTAAAAAAAACATGATTGTAAGCTCCATCTCACTTGGGGAAAGAACTGTTCACCGAGCTCTGATACCACTTCTTTTCCCAGATGACTATGATCTTTACATTCACATTCACAAAACACTCAGATTTAACAGTCAATAACAATTCAAGAGTCAGGGGAGGTAGTATATTGAGGCTTGAAATTCTTCTGTCGCTTACCAAATGACAGATGGATCGTGTAGACGAAGCTCCAAGAACTAAACAATAGTTTAGTTATGTAAACGATTGGATGAAACACTAGATGATCGTGTAGACAACAGTTGACTGGAACTAGATGATCATGTAGACGACAGCTGATCAGCTAAATAATCATATAGACGATTGAACACGGAGCTAAATGATTGAGTACACGATGCGATAAGAACTACACGATCGTGTAAACGATACTTTAGTAAATTCTAAATGATCGTAGAGTTAGAAAGAAAAGACACGGGAGTTTAAGTGGTTTGGCCAATGGACATCCACTGTGCATGTTGAAGAACAAGTTGTTGAGGAAGAAACTGAAGAAGAAAGTTGAACCACCATTTTTGTTTCTAGTTTATTCTGTGTACAAAGAATGAGGAAGTTGAACCACCATTTTCTACTTAAGCTATTTACAAGAGTTTAAGTAGTCCTTTGGAGCATTTTTGCAAGAGTTTGGATGTTGATATTGGCAATTTGCTTATCTCAAACTATTTTTTGGTTTGACATAAATATATTTAAACTACAATCAGTGTTTATCAATGTTTAAATATATATAATATACTTTTGAAGTCTATCAATTCCATAGTTTACTAATAGACATTGATACTCAGTGTCTATCAACTCTCAACTCAATTACTATGATGCTATAATGTTTCTAGTTTTGATGCCAAAAAATGAATCAATCATACATAATCCTAATATTGCAACAACTTTTACATAAAAAATGAAATCAATATATAAATTTTAATAACCAAAACAGATATACTGTATCAGATGGTAAAGAAGAAACATTGACTTTCAAATTGACCATTAGACAAGTTCAGTATCAATATCCATGATCAGTTCATCAAGTATCTTCATTTTTAGAATAGCAATGATATACACTAATTGAAAAATATCAGTGGATATCAACACAATAGTATATCAGTGTGTATAAATGAGACACTAATAGAAATCTATCAGTATCTATCACTATATATCAGTGTTTGTATAAATGGGTATGTCACATGTTTCAATCTAGAAAAGAATATAAACAAAGAAATTCAAGAATTTTATTCATATAAATATAGTGTTCCATTCACTTATAAACTCAATAATAGAACCAACCAAGGGCAAAAATAACTTTCATAAGTTCTAATATCAATCTATTTGACAATACAAGGGAAAAAATGAACTATAATGGTTACATCATTGACTAATTAGGCGAAGTTTGCAAGTCCTAGAATTGTGACCTTTAGAATGACAACGACTACATCTTAATGAACTACTTTTAGCTTCACTTTTAGATGGAATCCTTTGTTTTTTAGGTCCTCCTGCTGAACGTTTAAAAATAGGAGGTAATGCTCTAATATCATCATCTAAAACCCTCCAATTTGAATGGACTCCAATAGGTCGAACACAACCCAGATATGTCCATGACAACGTGCTTGAGTAATAATAATTAGACACATAGGAATAAATATCCATGTTAAGCAGCTCAAGAATAACAAGCGCATGAGAGCATGAAATTTCTTCAAAATCCCATACTCGACAGCTACAAGATCCCAAATTAAGCTTTACTAGGAATTGTTTATCACCATCCATTACTGAGTATTGAACGTTGTCAATAGGATGAACCTAATAAATAAAAATGGGAAAAGAAATCAACACATTACAAACATACCAAACATACCAAATATACAAATAAATAAAAAGTTGTAGAAATCTATCAATGTTAGGGTGATAGAATTCTATAATGGTCTATCAATGATAGACAATGATAGACTTCTATCATAGTCTATTAGTTATAGACAGTGATACAAATCTATCACTACCTATCACACTGAATACCATTCTCCTATCAATTTTATAAAGAACACTTACCATGAAACTTCTTGATTGTTCATGTTGGCTGCATAATATATTCTCTGCCCAAGGAGTCAAAATTGTTGTCATTGAAAAACTAGCTTTCCTTCGATCATGAAACCAGTTTTTCAGTAAACCTCTAATTGCGTCGAGTAAACTTGCAACCGGTAAGTTCCTATTCTCTTTCAAAACAGAATTTACACACTCTGAAGGGTTTGTTGTCATCATTTCATACCTTATTCTTTGAGAATATGTACGTGACCACTTCTCAAATCTACATTAATAAGATAACTTCAAATATTTGGAGAAATTGACTCCATAGATCTCATATTAAACTCGAAGTCATCAACAATATAAGATTTAGAACAACTAAAGTAAAACTGGTCAATAAAAGGATCCTTGAACAACTTCTTCAAATTTCGCAGAATGTGTTGAATGCACACATAGTATTCAACATTGTTAAACACACTTAAGACACTATTTGGAATGCTCAAATGTCGATCAAAGACAATGACTAAATGTTCTCTATCCTCTAAACTAGTTTATATATGTTCAAAAAACCATTCCCATGATACATCATTCTCAAAATCAACAATAGAAAACTCAAGGGGGAAAATATTATCATTACCATTTAGTGTGGAAGCTGATAATAGAGTATCACAAAACTTAGACTTCAAAAACGTACCGTCAACGGATATGATAGGTTTACAGTACCTCCATCCCTCAATAGATGCACCAATTGCCATGAAACATAATTTAACATGTCCATTTTTATCAATCTTTAAAGCAGTGTACATTCCTGAAAAAATAAATGAAAACAATTATATTAGTCACAATGGTAACAAATCAATCATTGTCTATCATTGGTAGATAGACAGTGATAGATGGCTATCACAGTCAATGAGTGATAGACAATGATGCACAACTATCATTGATAAACAGTGATAGATGACTATCACAGTCCATCTACAATCCACAGTGATATAAAATTTATAAGAAGAATACTTCATTTGAAATAATACTTGGATTCATTTCTTTCAGCCTTTCAAAAAACTGTGGAATCAAGCTGTATGATTCAGCTGCATCACAATTTAATGATCTTAATATATGTTCTTTTGCCCTCCAAGCTTTTTGATAACTAATATTAACACCAAGCTTAGTACGAGCCTTATGAACAATATCTCTAGGAAGGGAGTGATCAGTAGAGATAAACCTAAAATCCTCTTTCAAGTAGTCCCCAATTACAGATGAAGAAGTTTCCCTATGACAGTTTTGATTGTATTCATCGAACAATTATGGTCGAAAATATACTTTCTAAGCATCCACAACTCACTTTTCTTGTACCAAGATGCTCGAACATATCATTGACAGCCTTCTTGCAAACATTTCAACTCAAGCGACTTTGAATTTGGCCGTGTAGTCCTGAATTGAAAATTCTTATTCACTGCTATTACATAAAAACACTTACACAATATTTCTTTACTTCCAAATACATCTTTTTCCTTCAAATAACCATTAAAACCAATATTTCGTATGACTTGATCATTTGAAGAACTAGAAGAAGAACCTAAACGTAGCAATCTATCACCACCTCCACCACTAATACCATTGCAAGATCCTTCTACAGAATGATGACTAACATAAGCTACTAAAGGATGCCTGATGCGTTGTTTTATGAGGTGAAGTTATGGAATGAGATGCGGTGATGGAAATGCGTTGAGCAACAAGTATTCTCAGTGGAATCCAAGTATAAATTCCACTGAGTTTCTTGGTAAGTCCAGGGTTGAACTTAGGGACTTGGGAAAATGGTATGCGGTGGTAATTTTCAAGAAGACTTTGTGGTAACCAAAAATTCAAATAGTTGTTTTGGGTTGTTGTTTGCGGAATAAAATAAACAAATGTGACGGAGTTACAAAAAGAGTTGATAATACGAAAGATGCGATGAATGTGCGGTGAACGGGTTGAGAAGGGGTTCGGCTAACACTTCCTAGGATGCGTTCATGTTATGCGATCATGCAACACACATACAATAGCAAATCATCTCTCGACGTAGATGCTACGGCTTCTAATACTAGAACGCATGCGATATATGTGATGAGTCTATAGGACCTACACATAAGCCTTTATTCTTATTTATGCGATGACAAAATGACACACACACATAAGGCGACCACATAATATCATACCTATCTCTAGGGTGCATGCAATGCAGGTTGGCAAACAGAGCTTATCTCTAAGTCCCTATCTTTTACTTATGCAGATCTAATCTTGCTCTCTTGAGTCTAGATTCTAATCTAGCTCTCTCGAGTCTTTAGGTTCTTTCTTTAGACTCTCTCTCGAGTAGCTCTAAAGGGGTGCTAGGCACAACATAAAACAAGATAATCGCATGCAATGAAGATCTTAGGTCATGTTAGCTTAGTTCTTCTCAACCCATTCGATAAATTTAGCTACTCATGCGTGCTTTCAAGAGAGTGAACATATGTAGATAAAGAAATTCCATTGTATAGACATAGAGTTGAAATACAAAATAACAATGCAAGATGAGAATAAAGAGCCTGGTAGCAATCTCTTGCTTCCCAAGGCTTTTACACTGTCTTTTCTACTCTGTTCAAAAGACAGTCTCGCTCTCGCGAGAGTCGGCCCGCTCTCTACTTTTCCATGCCTCCGGGTTCTCTCTCGATTTACCCTGAGCGATCTTCCGGCATCTCTTCCCTTCTCTTGCTCCACCTTAAAATAAAAGAAAAACTAAGAACAAGGCTATTCTATCTAAGGAAAATTCTCTAAGTGTTCAAACTCCTTTTCTGAAAGTTGCCTTCGGTATTTATAGAGCTTCGGGTGAAAAGGCGTCTTCTCTCTTATGATTGCACTGATGGGATGACTTTAATTCTCTGTCTGATGCACCAAATATTTGTCACCGAAAAGCTGAGTGTACTTGTTATCGTTAGCAGCTTGTCAACTTAATTCGGACTCGACCATCATCAGCTTTTTGTACCATTGTGATTAATTATGCTTTTCACTCAGATACGCCCACCAAGTTGCGCCAGCTCTTGATGCTTGGTTTTATGAAGTGGAAATGTGGGTGCTATGCTTGATGAAATTGCATTGTGCACTCAAGTTTCCCCAGCGGAATCCAAGTGTAAATTCCTCTGAGTTTCTTAGTAAGTCTAGGGTCGAACACAGGGACTTGTGAAAACAGATTGCGTTGGTAATTTTTATGAAAGCCTTACGGTAACCAAATAAATAAATTGTTGGTGTATTGTTGATTGTGTTAATGAAGAAAATAAACAAAATGCGACAGATTTGAGGAAAGGCAGTTGTGTGATAAATGCAATGAGTATGCGATGAACGGGTTAAGAAGATCTTTAGCTAGCGTTACTTGGGAATGCGTCAGACTATACGATCATGCTACCACCATGCACAGCAAGTCATTTTCCAATGCAAGTGTGATGCTCCTAAGTCTAGGACATATGTGTTGAATGCAAAAGTGTCCATAGAGCTTATCCCTAAGTCTCTACTCTTGTCCTATGCGATGATGCCAAATGCATAAAAGCAAGGTGACCGCATACAATCATATCCTATCTCTAGGATGCATGTGATGCGTTGATAACAAATAGTGTTCATTCCTAAGCTCCTATCTCTTAATTATGCATTCTAATCTGACTCTCCCGAGCCTAGATTCTAACCTGACCTTTCCAAGTCTAGATCCTGTCCTTAGACTACCCTCTCGAGTATCTCTAATGGACGAATGAAGCATACATAATACAAGATAATCGCATAGCATGAAGATTCCCTAGTTGTGCTAGCTAAATGCTTCTCAACCCATTTAACTAATTTAGCTACTCATGCGTAAATAACAGAGAGTGAACAGATATAGAGAAATAGATTCCATTTCAGTAAATGAGTGGAGTACAAAATGACAATGGAAGTTAAAGGAAGAGAGCCTGGTAGCAATTCCTTGCTGGCCGAGGTTTTTACACTATAATCTCTATTCGGTTCTAAAGATGTTTCCGCTTCTGTAGCTGTCGGTCCTCTCTCTGTCCTTGAAGCTTCCGACGCTCTCCCAAGCTTACCAGAACGATCTATCGGCACAACCCTCTCCCTCACGTCCGCCTTAAAATAAAATAAAAGTATGACACAGACGTGCGTATGAACTTCGAACTTAAAGAATGGTGAACCCCTTCTCTGAAGGCTGCCTCTGGTATTTATAGACATCCAAGGTGAACGGCGGCTTCTCTCTCATGATTGTACAGATGGGACGACTTTCTTTTTGCGCTAAAGCTGCTCCCATCACATACCCGCTTGCGTTTCGCACATGATTTAAAGGAGTGTTAATCCTGGCGGCAAATCACTACGGGTGTCGTAATGCAGCACATCTTTCAAAACTCTGAATGGCGTTTGAGTGCAGTTGGTTGTCAAACTCAATTTTTCTAATCAGCCTTAGGACACACACTCCATGGTTGTGCTATTTTTTAAAAAGTCTTTGACAAATAGTCTGTAGAATCCAGTGTGCCCGCAAGAGATTCGTATAGGCCTTCATGGCTAGTTGAAGGTAGAAGCTTTTTCATTGCTTCGATCTTTGCTTTGTCACCTACAATCATCCAGGAGAACGCTTATGTCCCACATATGCCCTCCCTTTACCATGAATGAAATTTTTGCCGCGAGTTGGCACAGAATTCTCTTCTTCGCATCTTTTCAGTATCTTCTCCAAATTGGCTAGACAGACTTCATACAGTATTCTCATAAAACAGAGAAGTCATCGCACAAAATATTTCCACTGAGTCCTCAAGATAATGCCTGAAAAGATGCGCCATCATGCACCTTTCGGAATGCTGTGTGGCGCATTACAGAGGCAACAGCATGCGGCGAAACGAAAATGGTCCCATATGGGCAGGTGAATGTGGTCTTGTCTTGATCTTCTGGAGCCTATGCATAATTTGGTTGTAATCTGGCATAACATCTAGGAAAGCGTAAAAATCATTTCCTAGCTAGATGGCTCCTAGCATCTTGGTCGATGAATGGTAGGGGAATGAAATCTTTTCTTTGTGAACCAATTCAGCTTGGCAGTAGTCCTGCAATATGCGCATCCGTCGATGGTCCGTTGCGATTTAATATCGTCTGTGTTCATTCGGGACTACCATCAATGCCGCCCTTCTTCGGCAACATCACTGCATGGGGCTGACCAGTTGCTATTGCTATAGGATATATATGTCGCATCTAAGTCCATTTGATAATCTCCTTCTATGACCGACATTCCTTATCGCAGGGTTGAATCTGCATTGATGTTCAATTGTTGCTTTGGTGGGTCAATCTTCAAGACGAATGCAGTGCATGCAGTAACGCAGGGCTAATTCCTCTAATGTTCAGCGAGGTCCAGCCAATTGCCTTTCGCACATTGCTTCCTTAGAATGCTCATCTAACAATCACATTTTCTGGTCTTGCGTTGAGTGAAAAGAAAATGAAATGGCAGCTTTTTCATTCTGGGCCCCAAAAATGGGTACTTTTAAATGGGTGGTGGCTCCACTAAGGAAGGTGCGTTGTTTATTTTTCATTGAATCCCTTGTTTTTTTTGTGGCTCTACTTTTTCTTTGCGATCACTAATTTTCTTGTTTGTCTATTATTTATTAATCGTATTACAGGCAAAGAAGGATGCGTTGGCATCCTCTCTTCCATTTTCTCTTTCATCAAATTTTTCTTCTTCAATCGTTCTGGTCAATCATCCAGAGTCATGCAGGTCTTCTTCATAGCCGAAATTCATGCACGAAAAACTTTTCTTTCTTCATGTTAAACTTGAGATTCTGTTGTTTGATACTCCAAAGTGGTTTCCCCTTTATGCACATCAATTTTGAGCACGATCCGTTGATTAGAAAAGGTGCCCAGAATGAATGGGCAATTTTGTAGGCTCGTAATCTAAAATGGTGCAGTCAGCTGGCAGGATAAATTTTGTCAATGGTTTTTATCAGCACATCCTTCACCCTTCCTCTGGATGCACCAGAGATTGTCGGCAGTTGGAAGAGTCACTGTTGTGGGCCAATTGCCCTAACATCCAATTGTCTAAAGGATTGACAGAGGCATCAAACTTTATCTGGCTCCCAGGTCACACAGGGCTTTTCCCGATGTATCAGTCTCCTATGGAGCATAAATGGTAAAGCTCCCAGGATCGTCATGTTTTGGTGGAATTAATTGATTTGGACTTTGGCGTTAACGCCACCTACAAACGAGTGGGCGGCGTGGGAAAATTTTTAAGCTCCTCGTCTTCTTGTTCCATGATCCTTACAGAGACTTGGCGTGGGCAGGCAATTTTTCCTCATTCACTTTCACTGAAAGGATTATTACGATTGTAATTGCTTTAACATAGATAAGAAGCATTGGTATGTACCTTTCGTTCTTTTTCTTCTTAGTCTCCCTGCGAGAAAGGGGGTAACTGTGAACTTTCACCGATTCCCCGTTTCAGTTGGCTTTGAAGGTCGACACGCAAAGCTCCAGTTCTATCTGCTTATTTTTTCTCTTTCTTCTTCTTATGTCACCGATCTTATAGAAATCAGTTTCGTAATGGAAGTCGTTTCGATAGCTCACTTCTTTTTCTCCTCCACAAAGTCTTCCAACTGCACAATGTTTAAAACCTAACATTGCTTCTTACTGATCCCCTCGGGTTGCCTGGAATGTTCAGTTGAACTTGGCAGAGCCCTTGTGGTCTACTCTTCAGCTTCACTCGCAATTTGGCCCATCTGTAATTAAGATTACGGATGGATGTAGCCTGACTTGAAGCACAATTTGTTTTCTCTATGTATTTGCTTCAATAAGCTCTCAAAGAGGTAGGATTGCAGTGTTGTTGTGAGGCTATTGCTTGATTGCTCGGTTGACCATTGTTGCGAGATAAAAATCCTGGTGGCAGCTACTTTCTGCGCCACAGGTTGAAATTTTTGTTGTCCGATTCTTCCAAGCAAAATTGTGGTGGTTTCTCCACCGGGTTTGGTAGGTATTCGAAAAGGGATTATTTTTTTTACAAAGTATACGATTGTGGATTTTGCGGGCAATCTTCCATCGCATGCCACATCACCGCAAGTTCGCACACACTTGTGGTGTTTTGACTGATTGCGTTGATTTTCCAGTTGCGTTGTTGGGCTGCTGATCGAATTCCCTTGGAATTCAAATTCATCAATTGCGGTATCTAGTTCTTGTCAGTGAAGCATAGACATTATTTGCATGCAGTGTTCTTTTGAGTCTCAATTCTCTGGTCACTCGTCCTCTCCATATCTTCATGGTTCTTAGAGATCCGCGATCCAAGATATTCTTCGCTTGTCATATGTTTTATCAAGTAGACCACAGTGGTTGCCCGTCTTAGCAGCGGTCTGTGAAGCGGGATTCAACATGATCAGAAAATCTCATTTAAAGGTAAGTCTGGTAACCCACTTATGGGACAGTCCCTGGACCAACTGCTTAACCTTGCCCAAGGCATTGCTGAGCCCGATTTCGTCCATGTCTTGTTCAAAAATTTATGACTAAGTTTCCTTCGCTCTGGCGTGATCTTGGTAGGTGGAAAATCTTCTTCATAAATTTCTTCACTACCCTGTCCAAGAAGGATCTCTCCCGGTCGAGAGAATATACCCTTTCCTAGCCTGATCAGAGAGACAGATGGGAAAACGTTTAGTCGCACTCTTTGGTAGAGATGTTCGAAACATCCAAAAGTATTCGCAGCATTTCAATAAGCTTCGGAGGTGCGCGCGGTGCGGTTACCTCGCCCACGCTTCCTTGCGAATTGACCTGCAGTCTAGGATCATCTGGAACATCACAGCTTACATTTCGAATTCGGATTCCGTTCGAGGGCAGGCCTCATGAATTCATAGAGAGAGAAATCATAGACAGTTTGGTGAATGCTATAGTCCTATGGCCCTATTGTGATCGTTTGCCAACAGAATTGGATTCTCCATGAATTGTTATCATTTGGTGGCTCCATTTTAGGCTGGTCTATCCATTTCTTCCTTATTCTGATTGTGGTTGTTTTGGGGTCTCTCAATCTCTTATAAATGTTCCTCTCAATCTCTGGGTCATAATTCCGCCAGAGATTGAGAGTCTACCAAAGAAATCAGAAAAAATACTTAGCAAACTATTTTGCCGAAGTCCCGCAACAGCCGCCAAACAACAACTACGGGTGTGCCTTTCACAACTTAACTCTTATCAACATGGGTTTCCCATTGCATTGACAGTGGAGTTGTTATTCTCAAATTTTTTTTTTTTTCAGAAAATAGCAAGGTCGAAAATAAATACCTCACCCCCAAATTTAAATGTAGCAATGTCCTCATTGCCACAAGATTGAAATGAGTTAAACGATGTTCTTATAATGCGTTGTAAAGAGAGTTTGAAAGGAAGCTAGCAAACCCCTATCTTCTAGAAATATTTCATGAGGTGACTATCTTAAGACTAAGTTGACTCTGGTATATACAAAAAGAAATAGAAGCATGTTTTTCATCATTGAAATCATAGTTCGCAAAGAAACAGCATGCGGTAACCTACTAAAGTTATCTATGTCAAATGATTGCGGTAATCAAAGAGGATGCGGGGATAAGACTTTTATAACTAAAATGCAATGTGATAGCGCAAAATTTGAAATAAAGATAAGGAAGAATACATCCCCAAATTTGCGTTATCGCCCGCATTGTGTATTGACGCATCCATCTTTGCGGTGATCTCTCTTCTTTGGATTGTGGTGATAGAGTGAGATAATTTACTGCTTCAAGTAACTTCTCCACAATCCTATGCCTTAATCGTTGTAAACAAACAAAGAGAGGGTCAAATGATTTAAAACAAAACAACAAGTTTTTTTTTTAAAAAGGTAAAAATGAGTAAGTTTCAGATAGCTAAATAATAGTAAAAGTGATGAAGGAATAAGAGTTCAAGAATCAAGTAAGGGGTAGTCTGGGTTTCTCAGTTTCATGGAGGCTTTTTCTGGATGGAAATCACCTCCGCAATATGCCTTAACTCACTGTCCATTAACCTTAAATGTGTGGCTTCCATCCTCAGTGATCAACTCTACCGCACCATGTGGGAATATTTCTTTAATAATGAAGGGTCCGGACCAGCGTGATTTTAATTTTCCCGGGAAGAGCCGCAGATGTGAGTTGAAGAGTAAGACCTTCTGGCCGACTTGGAGGTTCTTACCGCATATGCGTTTGTCATGCCAGCACTTAGTGTGCTCTTTATAAATCTTCGCATTCTCATATGCGTTGATTCTCCATTCTTCTAGCTCGACCAATTGCATTTTTCGCGCTTTTCCTGCTCTCTTCGAATCAAAATTTAGCTTCTTTACCGCCCACAGTGCCTTATATTCTAACTCCAAAGGCAAATGACACGCTTTTCCAAATACCAACGCATATGGGGACATACCTATTGGTGTTTTAAATGCAGTCTGGTATGCCCACAATGCATCATCAAGCTTTGTTGCCCAATCTGTTCATGAAGGCCTTACTACCTTCTCAAGTATCAACTTAATTTCTCGATTGGACACTTCCACCTAACCATTCGTTTGCGGATGGTATGCGGTGGCCACTTTGTGGAGAATGTTGTATTTGCGTAGCAGTTCCTTGATATTGCGGTTGACCACTTTGTGGAGAATGTTGTATTTGCGTAGTAGCTCCTTGATATTGCGGTTGACAAAGTGGGATCCTTCATCACTTATGATGGCATGGGGAGTGCCAAAACGAGTGAAAATATATTTCTTCAGGAACTGGGAGACTACCGCCGCATCACTTGCAGCGCATGCTATTGCCTCTACCCACTTGGAGACATAATCGATGGCTAATAAAATATAATGTTTACCATTCGAAGTGGGGAATGGTCCCATGAAATCAATCCCCCATACGTCAAATAATTCAAGCTCCAAGATAGTGTTCATTGGCATTGCATGCTTCCATGAAATGTTACCTATGCGTTGGCACCAATCACACTTCATTGCATAGTCAGCCGCATCCTTGAATAATGTAGGCCAAAAGAATCCACTCTGCAAAACTTTGGTTGCGGTGCGCTGCCCTCCAAAGTGCCCACCATATGGGGAGTCGTGGCACTGCGATAATATGCGTTGTTGAGCAACATTTGGTATGCATAATCGAAAGATCTGGTCTGCACCTCTTTTATACAGATTTGGCTCATCCCAATAATAGTGTCTACATTCATGCTTGAGCTTCTTTTGTTGGTGGTAGGTGTAATCTTTAGGAAATTGCTCGCAAACCAAATAATTGACTATGTTCGCATACTAGGGAAATTCTTCTATATGGAATAGCTGCTCATCTGGGAATACGGAACTCACCTCAGACTCGTTGCGATCAACCTCATAATTTTCCAGTCTAGACAAGTGATCCGCAACTTGATTCTCTATCCCCTTCCGGTCAATTATTTCTATATCAAATTCTTGAAGGAGGAGAACTCATCTGATCAACCTCGGCTTTTCGTCCTTCTTTGTCATTAAGTATTTGATTGCCGAGTGATCAGTGTGGATGAGTACCTTTGTTCCCAACAGATATGCTCGAAATTTTTCCAACGCAAAAATTACAGCCAAGAGTTCTTTCTCTGTGGTGGTATAATTTTTCTGAGCAGGGTTTAATGTTTTACTCGCATATGTGATGGGATGCAAGATTGTTTTTCTCTTTTGCGCTAAAGCTGCTCCCATCACATACCCGCTTGCGTCGCACATGATTTCAAAAGGAAGTGTCTAATCTGGCGCAATCAATACGGGTGTCGTAATCAGCACATCTTTCAAAACTCTGAATGCGTTGAGGCAGTTGTTGTCAAACTCAAATTTTCTATCAGCCTCTAACAACACACTCCATGGTTGTGCTATTTTAAAAAAGTCTTTGACAAATCGTCTGTAGAATCCAGTGTGCCCCAAGAAGATTCGTATAGCCTTCATGCTAGTTGAAGGTAGAAGCTTTTCAATTGCTTCGATCTTTGCTTTGTCCACCTACAACTCATCCCAGGAGACCTTATGTCCCAACACTATGCCCTCCTTTACCATGAAATGACATTTTTCCGAGTTGAGCACCAGATTCGTCTCTTCGCATCTTTTCAGTATCTTCTCCAAATTGGCTAGACAGACTTCATAAGTATTCTCATAAACAGAGAAGTCATCCACAAATATTTCCACTGAGTCCTCAAGATAATCTGAAAAGATGGCCATCATGCACCTTTGGAATGTGTGTGGCGCATTACAGAGGCCAAACAGCATGCGGCGAAAAGAAAATGTCCCATATGGGCAGGTGAATGTGGTCTTGTCTTGATCTTCTGGAGCTATCATAATTTGGTTGTATCTGGCATAACCATCTAGGAAGCAGTAAAAATCATTTCCAGCTAGATGGTCTAGCATCTGGTCGATGAATGGTAGAGGGAAATGATCTTTCTTTGTGACCACATTCAGCTTGCAGTAGTCCATGCATATGCGCCATCCAGTGATGGTCCGTTGCGATATTAATTCGTTGTGTTCATTCGGGACTACCATCATGCCGCCCTTCTTCGGCACACACTGCATGGGGCTGACCCACGTGCTATATGCTATAGGATATATAATGCTCGCATCTAGCCATTTGATAATCTCCTTCTTGACGACCTCCTTCATCGCAGGGTTGAATCTGCATTGATGTTCAATTGTTGCTTTGTGGTCATCTTCAAGACGAATGCAGTGCATGCAGTACGCAGGGCTAATTCCTCTAATGTCAGCGAGCGTCCAGCCAATTGCTCGCACATGCTTCCTTAGAATGCTCATCAACACATTCTTCTGGTCTTCGTTGAGTGCAAAAGAAATGATAACTGGCAGCTTTTCATTCTGCCCCAAAAATGCGTACTTTAAATGGGTTGGTGGCTCCACTAAGGAAGGTTGCGTTGTTTTTCATTGATCTGTTTTTGTGGCTCTACTTCTTTCTTTGCGATCATCTATTCTTCCTTGTTTGTTATTATTATGATCGTATTACAGGCAACAACGGATGCGTTGGCATCCTCTTCTTCATTTTCTTCATCAAACTTTTCTTCTTCAATCGAATTCTGGTCATCATCAGAGTCATGCAGGTCTTCTTCATCCGAAAACTTCATGGCACGAAAACTTTTCTTCTTCATGTTAAACTTGAGATTCTGTCTGTTGATACTCAAAGTGGTTTCCCCTTTATGCACATCAATTTGAGCACGATCCGTTGATAGAAAAGGTCGCCCCAGAATGATGGGCACATCTTTGTAGGCCTCGTAATCTAAAATGATGAAGTCAGCTGGCAGGATAAATTTGTCAATGGTTATCAGCACATCCTTCACCCTTCCCTCTGGATGCACCAGAGATTGTCGGCAGTTGGAAGAGTCACTGTTGTGGGCCAATTGCCCTAACATCCAATTGTCTAAAGGATTGACAGAGGCATCAAACTTTATCTGGCTCCCAGGTCACACAGGGCTTTTCCCGATGTATCAGTCTCCTATGGAGCATAAATGGTAAAGCTCCCAGGATCGCTCATCTTTGGTGGAATTATTGATTTGGAACTTTGCGTTAACGCCACCGTGGAAAATTTTTCAGCTCCTCTCTTCTTAGTTACCATATCCTTCAGAGACTTGGCGTGGGCAGGCATTTCCTCAATCACTTCACTGAAAGGATTATTAACATGTAATTGCTTTAACATAGATAAGAAGCATTGGTACTGTACCTCTTCGTTCTTTTTCTTCCTTAGTCTCTGCGAGAAAGGGGGTAACTGAACTTTCACGATTCCCGTTTCAGTTGGCTTTGAGGTCGACGCAACCTCCAGTTCTACTGCTTATTTTTCTCTTTCTTCTTCTTATGTCACCGCAATCTTAGAATCAGTCGTAATGGAAGTCGTTCGACTAAGCTCCTTCTTTTCTCCCTCCACAATCTTCCAACTGCACAATGTTACAACCTAACATTGCTTCTTACCTGATCCCCTCGGGTTGCCTGGAAGTTCAGTTGAACTTGGCAGAGCCCCTTGTGGTCTACTCTTCAGCTCACTCGCAATTTGGCCCATCTGTAATTCAAGATTACGGATGGATGTAGCCTGACTTTGAAGCACAATTTCGTTTTTCTCTATGTATTGCTTCAATAAGCTCTCCAAAGAGGAGGATTGCGGTGGTTGTTGTGAGCTACTTGCTTGATTGCTCGGTTGACCATTGTTGCGAGAGAAAAATCCTGGTGGCCCTACTTTCTGCGCCACAGGTTGGAAATTTTGTTGTCGATTCTTCCAAGCAAAATTGTGGTGGTTTCTCCACCGGGGTTTGTAGGTATTCGAAAAGGGATTATTTTTTACAAAGTATACAGATTGTGGATTTTGCGGGCAATCTTCCATCGCATGCCCATCACCGCAAGTCGCACACCTTGTGGTGTTTTGACTGATTGCGTTGATTTTCCCAGTTTGCGTTGTTGGGCTGCTGATCGCAATTCCTTGGATTAAATTCATCATTGCGGTCATCTAGTTTTGTAGTGAAGCAATAGCACCATTATTTGCATCAGTGTCTTTGAGTCTCAATCTCTGGTCACTCTCTCTCCAATCTTCATGGTTCTTAGAGATGCGATCCAAGATATTCTTCGCTTTGTCATATGTTTTATCAAGTAGACCACCAGTGGTTGCCGTATTAGCAGCGGTCTGTGAAGCGGGATTCAAACCATGATAGAAAATCTCCATTTAAAGGTAGTCTGGTAACCCATTATGTGGACAGTCCTGGACCAACCTCTTAAACCTTGCCCAGGCATTGCTGAGCGATTCGTCCATGTCTTGTTCAAAATTTATGATAAGTTTCCTTCGTCTGGTGATCTTGGTAGGTGGAAAATACTTCTTCATAAATTTCTTCACTACCTGTTCCCAAGAAGTGATCTCTCCCGGCTCGAGAGAATATACCCATTTCCTAGCCTGATCACAGAGACAAAATGGGAACAACGTTAGTCGCACCTCTTTGGTAGAGATGTTCGAGAACACAAAAGTATTGCAGATTTCAATAAAGCTTCGGAGGTGGGCGTGCGGGTCCTCGCCACGCCTTCCTTCGAATTGACCTGCAGTCTAGATCATCTGGAACATCACCAGCTTACATTCGAATCGGATTCCGTCGAGGGCAGGCCTCATGATTCCTGGAGAGAAATCATAGACGTTTGGTGATGCATAGTCCCTAATGGGCCTATTGTGATCGTTTGCCAACAGAATTGGATTCTCCATGACATTGTTATCATTTGGTGCTCCATTTTCAGGCTGCTCTACCATTTCTTCCTTATCTGATTGTGGTTGTTGTTGGCGGTCTCTCAATCTCCTTATAAATGTCCTCTCAATCTCTGGGTCATAATTCGCCAGAGATTGAGAGTCTACAAAGAAATCAGAAAAAATACCGTTAGCAAACTATTTTGCCGAAGTCCCCGGCAACAGCGCCAAAAACTTGATGCTTGGTTTTATGAAGTGGAAATGTGGATGCTATGCGCTGATGAAATTGCGTTCTGCATTCAAGTTTCCCCAGCGAAATCCAAGTGTAAATTCCTCTGAGTTTCCTGGTAAGTCCAGGATCGAACATAGGGACTTGTGAAAACAGATTGCATTGGTAATTTTTATGAAAGTCTTGCGGTAACCAAATAAATAAACTATTGGTATGTTGTTGATTGCGTTAATGAAGAAAATAAACAAAATGCGACGGATTTGAGGAAAGACAGTTGTGTGATAAATGCAATGAGTATGCGATGAACGGGTTGAGAAGATCTTTAGCTAGCGTTACTTGGGAATGCGTCAGACTATGTGATCATGCTACTACCATGCACAGCAAGTCATTTTCCAATGCAAATGCAATGCTCCTAAGTATAGAACGCATGTGTTGAATGCAAAAGTGTCCATAGAGCTTATCCCTAAGTCTCTACTCTTGTCCTATGTGATGATGCCAAATGCATGAAAGCAAGATGACCGCATACAATCCTATCCTATCTCTAGGATGCATGCGAAGCATTGATAACAAATAGTGCTCATTCCTAAGCTCCTATCTCTTGATTATGCATTCTAATCTGACTCTCCTGAACCTAGATTCTAACCTGACCTTCCCAAGTCTAGATCCTGTCCTTAGACTACCATCCCGAGTATCTCTAATGGACAAATGAAGCATACATAATACAAGATAATCGCATAGCATGAAGATTCCCTAGTTGTGCTAGCTAAATACTTCTCAACCC
This sequence comes from Benincasa hispida, assembly GCF_009727055.1. Lineage (NCBI taxonomy): Eukaryota > Viridiplantae > Streptophyta > Magnoliopsida > Cucurbitales > Cucurbitaceae > Benincasa > Benincasa hispida. The sequence goes on along the minus strand of NC_052359.1, from coordinate 18,321,836 downwards.
ATTCAACTAATTTAACTACTCATGCGTAAATAACAAAGAGTGTACAGATATAGAGAAATAGATTCCATTTCAGTAAATGAGTGAAGTAAGAAATGACAATGGAAGTTAAAGGTAGAGAGCTTGGTATCAATTCCTTGCTGACCGAGACTTTTACACTGTAATCTCTATTCGGTTCTAAAGATGTTCCCGCTTCCATAGGCGTCGGCCCTCTCTCTGTCCTTGAAGCTTCTGACGTTTTCCCAAGCTTACTGGAACGATTTATCGGCACAACCTCCTCCCTCGCGTCCACCTCAAAATAAAAGAAAAGTATGAACACGGACGTGCGTATGAACTTCAAACTTAAAGAATGGTGAACCCCTTCTCTGAAGGCTGCCTCTGATATTTATAGACGTCCAAGGTGAACGGCGACTTCTCTCTCATGATTGTACAGATGGGACGACTTTAATTCCTGATTGATGCACCGAATATTTGTCACCAAAAAGCTTAATGTACTTTGTGATCGTTATCGGTTGTCAACTTAATTCGAATTCGACTAGCATCAGCTTTCTGTCTCATCGCGATTAATTAGCCTTTCACCTAGATGCGCCCACCATGTTGCACTGACCAAGTTGCGGCGATCCTTCTCAGGCGAATGTATGCGAGCACAATCATCGCAAGCCTTAAGGTGAAGTTGTGCTCGACCAATGATTTCCTATGATCGCAATTCTTGCATTGCGTCAACGCATATTCTGCACAAAAATACAAAAATCAACTATTCTAATACGATGATCGCATGCGACCGCAATATTATGAAATTGATGCCTAATGACACAAATTAACATATTTTATCAACGCAATCCAATATTGTTTAAGAACTTAGCACTATGATAACGTGCATTTCTGCCCGTTATCAACTCTATGCGGAAATCCTTCTTGAGCAGATATTTGCGAGCACAAATCACCGCAAAGCCTTGCGGTAACGCTGCGCTCGACCGTTGATTTCTTGTGATCGCACTTTTCGTCTTGCGTCAACACATATTCTACACAGAAATACACAAGTTAACTGTTTTTATGCGATGGACGCATGCGACCGCAATGTTATGAACTTAATACTTTTTGGATGCAATCTAACATATTTTATCAATGCAAACCTTCATTGTTTAATAACTTAGTATTGTAATAACGTGCATTTCTGCCCGCCCGTTATCACACCCCAAATTTAAACAATGCTTGTCCTCAAACATAAGCTAAAGATTTCCTTTAGAAAGTCGACCACAATCTCTTTTCTTAGATTTCTTAAAGATACTTCATTCAAATCCTATACACCAAAATTTCCTTAATTTTTATTCAAGTCTCTTCTTAAAATATTTCTAAGACCTAGGGACCGCAAGTTTAACATTCAAAAAGACTTTACTAGATTCCCTGACATCGCATGATTTATTTCAAAAAAACTTTTCCACTGGGGTGTTAATTGATTTTTATCCTTGCATATTTTTTACATTATTATTTTTCTCTGACCTTGGGCTATCCAAGTGCCTCTGCCTTCGTTTTGGCTTTGACCCCCACGTTGTTCATACGACATCCAACTTACATAGCAAGGTCCGCTCTTTCCCAGGACTTAAACTCATACCTACTAGGCAGCGGAGTTGCGGTCATTTATTTTATTGTCATTGATCCTTGGCAACTTTACTTTCGTTTTGTGCTTGCCCCCACGTGTGTCATGAGGACACCAACTACGGGTAAGTGTCCTTCACAACTTAACTCTTATCAAACATGGGTTCCCCATTTCATTGGTAGTTGGAGTTGTTATTCACAAAAATTTTCTCACTTCTTTTTATAGATGGCTAAAATAGCAAGGTAACAAAAATACTCAATATCCCCGCCCACCAAAATTTAAAATGCAGGCAATGTTCCTCATTAACAATAGATTGAAACGCAAGTCAGCGATGTTCGTTGAAAGCTACGTAAAGAGTTCAGTTTTGAAAAGAAAGCTAACAGACCACTAACTTCTAGAAATATTTCATGAGGTGACTGTCCTAAAATTAAGTTGACTCTAGTATATACGAAAAAAAATAGAAGCATGTGTTTCATCATTGAAATCATAATTGGCAAAGAGAAAGCATGCGGTGATTTGCTAAATTTATCAATGTTAAATGATTGTGGTAATCAAAGAGGATGCAGTGATAAAACTTTCAAAATTAAAATGCGATGCGATAGTGCAGAATTTGGAATAAAGTCAAGGAAGAATACAACCCCCAAATTTGCGCTATCGCCTGCATTGTTTGTTGACGCATTCTGCTTTGTGGCGATCTTCTTCTTTTGGATTGCAGTGACGGAATAAAGTAGTTGCATCTTCTTCTTTTGGACGCAATCTAACATATTTTATCAACGCAAACCTTCATTGTTTAATAACTTAGTACTATAATAACGTGCATTTCTGCATGTTATCAATGCCTAGTCCCCGAATCTTTAGCCAAAGACAAATATCAACTGACATCCTTATCTTGCTTTATTTGAAATATAGATTGAATATTAGTTTGACCAAAATCCAACAATACTGATAAATCTATTGAAACATCCAACTGAATTTCACCAATATCAAACTAACTAAACCATTGAAGTCTATCATATCATCAAAAAAAACTCCAACAACACTATAATTCTCATAAGAATTGTAATGAGTCCACTGTCCACCATAAAAAACGACTACATGAATATTAACCATAGTATCAATTTACTGCAATAAAAGGAAAAAAAGATTGTATAAGAAAGATGTTAATGTGTATATAGATTTATCACTGATAGACAGTGATAAAGTGTTATCACTGTCTATCAGTAATAGAGAATGATAGAGCTCAATCACAGTATCAATCACAGTATATCACTGGAGATAGAGCTCAATCACTATTATAGCGACTGCTAGAGCTCTATAACTATCTATCACTTTGTATCACTGATAGATAGTGATAGATGTCTATCACTGTCTATTAATGATAGACAATGATAGAGCTTAATCACAGTATATCAAGCACGGTATATCACTAGTGATAGAGCTCAATCACTGTTATAAAGAGTGATAGAATTCTATCACTTTCTATCGGTGATAGAACTATATCACTGTCTATCACTGATAGAAAATGATATAACTCTATCACTTTGTATAACTTATAGACAGTGATAGATGTGTATCATTGTCTATCAGTAGTAGATAAATGTTCGCATCCATACAAAGTCACACAAAAAACTATCTATCTGCGGGGAAGAAGCCATAGATGGATGGCACTACACGATGGTTTAGCACGCAAGGATGCATCGAGTATCCAATACCACACGATCATCTAGCAAGCGAGCATCTACACGATCATTCAGCCAACACAATACGATCGTGTAAAAAACTCTACATGATCGCGTAGCATTAGCTATACGATCGTTTAGCAAATGCTACACGATCATGTAGTAAACTCTACATGATCGCATAACAAAAGCTATCCGATCGTTTAGCTTTAGCTACACGATGCGGCAACCTCTATTTCGTCTTCTCCATCGAAACGCATTGTAACCCTTCTTCTGAAGCCTCACAAGCGACTCAAAATTTAACAAAGACAGACTCAATTGTAAATTATTGCCCAAAAACACAAGGGCCCTTACAAATTAACTTTGTAAAATTTTTAAAAAAAAAGCCTTAAAACGAGAATTATATCTCGAAACATCCATCAACAATTCATTCATAAACATTTATCACATAAACGCAATGCAGATAAAAAAAACCCACCAGTAATGTAAACGAATTCGATGAATAAACGTACACTTACAAACACAAAAAAATAGAAGGAAAAAAGCGTACCGTGGTCGAGGAAGAATTTTGATGAGAAGATCGGCGAGGAAGAAGATCACGGTGTTGAGAAGGAGAATGGGCAAGGAAGAAGATCACGGCGTTCGATGAGGAAGAAGGAAAAATAGCATTCAGCGAGGAAAAATCAATGTGTTCGACGAGGAAGAAAAGAAAACAGAGTTCAACGAGCACAGTGTCACAATGCACTTTCAAAAGCTTCACTTAGCGATTGTACGACACTTGTTCCTACTCACGAACAAGTCCAGCCGATTCGAATACAGAACGCCAAGGGCACACTGGGTGCTCTCGCATCTCCACCCCATTTTAGAGAAAACAGTTTTAGAAAACAAGTTTGGAGAAAAGGTTTTCCAAACAGTTTGAATGTAAGAATAGAGAAGAGAAAGATTGTAGTAGGCTAGAAGTAATAGCAACAACAACAGCTTTATAACATACACTCTGGGTATGAGGAAGTGATGGTTAGTCTATCCCCATATAGTGCATTCTAACAAAAACACATCCACTACCTTTGTATATGGAATGAGCGAGTAGTCACCCACTAAGAAAAGTACATATAAACTAACTACCTAGCAAAAGAAAATACATAGATGAAAGCATAGTAAAAAGAGGTAAAGGTGGACATGCGGTCATAGAACACGCCCAGGACAAGCATGACCATGACATTCTTCCCCACTCAATTGGTTGACGTCCCATCAACCGACTCTGCTCGAACTTAGCATATGTTTTTGAGCAGCTTCCTCGAGGCTTTCATGCGCTCCCACCGAACTTCTCTGTCTTGGAGGCTTCTCACTTCTCTAAGAAGTCTTCCAGCTTAGTTCTGGTCTTTTCGTTCTGTACTTCTTCCCACAAGTCTCTCATTGGCTTTCTCCAGCCATTCTCTTGTTTTGGCTACGGATGGTCACCACCCTACATCTCTCCTCGGCATGGTTGGGATGATAGGGTTTCAGTCTACTTACGTGGATGACAGGATGAACATCCATGATGGTAACTGCACCCAATTAGAGGTTTTTCCAACCTTTCGATGACTTCCACCAGTCCTCTAAAGCTGCTATTAAGGGATGTTCTCTTTGCCATCGACTTTTGAACTGTCCACCAGGCACAAATTTACTCGAACCCAGTCTCCTGGTAGGAACTCTCAGTGTCTGGGCTTCCTTACTCTCCTTCTCATCCTCTTTGAAGTCGGGGACTTATGTAAACTATCCGGCTCAACAACATGAACATTGTTCTAAGACACGTAAATGTCTTGAGGGCCTTCTCTTCCGTGGTTTTGACTGACTCGTGAGTAAAGTCCTTCTCTAACTGGAGGGTGTGAGATCATCCTTATCCCATTCGCCGTTTGATCTCGGCATGCCACAACGATGGGTATAGACCCGGTGTTCACTAAACACTTGTTGTGGGTATCGGTATTACCTTGTGTCTAAGCAAGACTCCATTCCCACACCACATCAAAGTCATCCATCTTAACGATAACGAAATCGGCAGGACCACTCCAGTCCCCAACTTTACAACTATCCTCTTTGCCATTCCTGTAATCGACAAGGCCTCAAGTTCATTGTTATTTTACCTGTGCCTCTTCCAAGCGAAGATTCAACCGTCTGGCTTCTGTTTCAGACATAAAATTATGGGTGGCCTCTAAATTGACCATGGACTTTTGGCCGATCTATAGTTGACCCAAGCATCAACATACATCAGTCTGCCTCTGTGGGATCCCTTTACTTCTCCTACATCCTTCTGAAGGGCAGCTAAAAATCTCAGGGCCCCAACCCGTGGGGTTCTATCTTCCTCTGCTTGCACATCCTCGTCTTCTACCTGAACAGTTTTGCCTTTCCAGTTTGAAGCTAATGAGGCTTAGAGAGCATTAAAGGCTGCTCGTTTCGGACATTCGCTCGCCTTGTGCGATCCCTTGCATATATAACAGAATAAGGGCCGATAAAAATTCTTTTGATTCTGCCCTCGCCACGTATTTCCAGTCGTCTGTTGAGGGGTTCTACTATCCCCATTATTGTCTTTATCTCCCCCACTGTTTCTCGATGAGCTCGAACCATTGTTCTTTCTCCTCCTATTAGGGGATCTCGAGTGTTGCCTCATTTCTTGAGATTCATCAATCAAGTCAAATAACCGTCCAGCCACTGTGTATGCGGCTGGGAGATCCTATATTCTCTACTCATACAGTTTTGTTTTTGCCCACGATTTAAGGCCCTCGACAAAATGGAAAATTGTCTTTTTTGGACATATCTCTTGTTGGGATTGGTGTCCTAATTCTCCTGGAGTCTTGTTGTTTTGTAAAGATACACATTGTTTAATGAATAAAATAATTGTTATTTAATTCTAGCATTTACTCATATCTAATAAACAAGCTCCTTGGTTATCTTATGTGAACTTAAGCATGTATATGTGATATATAAGTGGACCATGCATTAAGTGATAACCTAAATAGGTCTGTAGTATAAAAATTAAGGTGGGATACCTGATCCTGGTGACACTATGGATACGACCCGCTTTATAGAGGTTTGCAAGTGTTGTAAACTACTACAGATGGTTGATCCTAACCATTCATGTGGAGACGTACGAGCGGGGGTGTTCTATTCAAAGAGTTTGTATAAGACCTGGACCACGAGATGACTAGACTCTGTATTTAACGCCGTTGATACTAGAGACTTACATCTCACCTAAACTACCATAGGTGACACGACCTCAATCCTAATTGTTTTGGGAACTCTTGCCTTTGAGGGCAGTTCTTTGATTAGTATGGGTGAGAGTAGCCATATTGTCAACTCAACATGCCTACCTTTTTGGGGACTTGTATGATCTGGGAGTTAGGAACTCAATCCACAAGATGGAATTCACTCATTTCCTGAAGTAAGGATAAGTAGAGAGATTGCTCCCTTAAGGACTAATTTCGGGGCTTGAACATAGTGACCATAGCTTCTCTTTGGAAGAGAAAACTCAATCATAGTAGGACTATGACTTATGTTCATTAGAGGAATCAATGGTACTTAAGAAGACAGATGTAACTACTGGGGCATAATAGTTATAGGCCCAGCTGTACTTACGAGCGATCTGTGAAGGGTTGCCACACTGCTGATTGATTAAGATGGACACATAATATATTTGTGGTAAGGAGAGGCTGTCGGTCTTTATGGAGTGTCTGGCAATTAACGGATGGTGGATCCCGTGACTAAAGAGTTTAGTTAGTTATTCACGTACCGTTGGAGTTTCGAGCTACAGGTCCATGAGGTCCCGCTATTAGATAAACTTATGGCGGACTGCACCCCAACTGGGGCTTGATTTCACCATCGCTCTCATAGTGAGGTTAACTTCTTTGCACTAATGTCCGTAATCTCTGTTCAGAAGAACTCGATGGTGGCTCAAAAGTCCTCGGACATTTCAGTCACCATCTGAATGTCGCTCTCTACGAGCTAAGTTCTTTGACACACTCTTCTATCGAGCAACAGAGCCCGATGAACCATCTCATGCTTGAGAGGCCCACCCATCGTAGTTTTTGCCTCTAGGGTCTCAACCCTTGTCAACAATTCCCTGATGGGCATCCCGTCTAAACGG
>NC_052359.1:18275588-18311275 GCF_009727055.1 Benincasa hispida | reverse complement strand
CCAGCCACCGCATCAATTTCATCGACCTTGTCACCGACTTCCTGTAACCGAGTCTCTAGGAACTGAACCTGATCAGGGACTTCTATTAAATAGAGTATTTGCTCTTCAATCTCGACCAATCGGTCAACATGGGACTTGTCCAACTGCTTCGTAGCAGACATGGTCACAACTTCTCAACTCTACGAGCCGACTTGGCTCTAATATTAACTGTCACAATCGCGCTTTCAAAAGCTTCACTTAGCGATTGTGCGACACTTGTTCCCACTCACAAACAAGTCAGCCAATTCGAATACGGAATGTCGATGGCACACCGAGTGCCTCTCTCAACCTCCACCCCCGTTTTAGAGAAAACAGTTTTAGAAAACGGGTTTGGAGAAAAAGTTTTCGCAAACAATTTGAATGTAAGAATAGAGAAGAGAAAGATTGTAGTAGGTTAGAAAGCAATAGCAACAACAACAGCTTTATTAACATACTACTCCGGGTATGAGGAAGTGATGGTTAGTCTTATCCCCATATAGTGCATTCTGAACAAAAACACATCCACTACCCTTGCATATGGAAATGGGCTAGTGGTTACTCACTAAGAAAAGTTCATATAAACCTAACTACCTAGCAAAAGAAAATACATAGAATGAAAGCATAGTAAAAAGAGGTGGAGGCAGACATGCGGCCATGAGTAACACGCCCTGGACAAGCATGAATGTGACAGCGGCAAATCTTATTTGAAGAAAAGGTAAATCAGCGAGGAGGAAAATCATGGTGTCGAGAAGGAGAATAAGCAAGGAAGAACATCAATACGGTGTTTGTAATTTGAGAATGGCGAGGAGGAAAATCACGGCATCAACGAGGAAGCAGAGTTCAGCGAGCGAACGCGGCAAACGAAATTTCAAGAAAAGGAAAATCGGCGAGGAATAAGTATATTTTTGGTAATTTAGAAAAAAGGAAAAATGGAATTTTTTTTTGGCTATAAATTGAAAATATTTTTGTTTTTTTTTTTCTTATTTATAAGAATTCCCCATAAATGAATACATATACCACGGTATATATCAAGTTTCCGACAAAAGCTATAAAAAAGTACGTATATCATATTATATAAAAAATAGGAAAAAATAAAGTTCATCTTCAAATGGGGGTTCATAATATATAACCCTCCATCTTCATGTCTTCTTCTTCATCCATGGCCGCTATGGATCTCTCTCCTCATCGTCATCGACATGATTTGCTCGTCCCGTCGTGTCATCGATCGAATCTGCTCAACCCATCACTGTCAATTCGCCCCACATTATACGCACCATCGATTTGTCCTAAGTCGTTCATGTCACCTCGTGTTGAGCCATCAATTCACCCCACATCGTCGTCTACCGCCTACAACTCACATCGACGGAAAGAGAAAAGAGAGGGAAGAGGAAGAAATAGGTGCGAATTATGGGAGAGAGAATATATGAAATATATTATTGTGGGAGAGAGAACATATGCATGGGGGAGAGAGAATATGCATGGGGAAGAGAAGTATACATGGAGGAGAGAGAAATACATAAATAAATAATTTTTATGTATATACATATATTATATATAACATAGGTGATGACTAAATTATAAATAACTACTGATATTAGTAAAATATGGAGGCCAATAAGTATTTTTTATAAAAAATGAAATGTTCAAGACATACGTAATATTTGTCTATTCTTAAGGCCTTTTATGTAGAAATCCATATTATCTATTTATCTTTCTATGTAGCAAAGAGAAATATAACCCCATTTAATCCTAAGGACCACTTAACAATATTTCTCAAAACATGGGCTCAAAAGGTCCATTTCAAAAATTGAGGGACCAAATGAACCTATAGCTAAAAACTCAAAGACTAAAAAGGTAATTTTCCTATTGAAAATAATTTATATCAAAAGAGTTTAAATAAAAATGATATTTTTGAAAAACATTTTTATCTCTAATCAATCCAAATAAATCCTTGGTTTTTCATTTTCAATTTTTAACAATTAAGTCTATAAATGATAAGAAACTTAGAGAAAATAAACTTAATTTTCAAAACAAAAAACTAAAAATAAAACAATTACTAAATATGGCCTAGATCGTAATGCTTTTAAACTTGAAATTTGTACTCTTTTGGTTCCTAAACATTTTGATCTCCAATGTTTCAAAATGTCTATTTTAATATTTAGACTTAAAAAATAATTTTTATCTTTACTATATTATTGGTCTACTAGTAATCACCTGTTAAATGATTGACACTAACCAATATGACTTGAAATTAACATGCTAGTACACATACTCAAAATTATCTCACTAGTTTGTTACAAACAGAATCAAAATAGACTAAAATAGTTTTTTTTTTTTAAAAAATACAAAATTTAAGGACTGAAATGAAAATTTAAAAGTATATGAACCAAAATAGAACAAATTTGAAAGTTCAAAAACTAAAATGAAGCTTTTGATAGTTTATGGATCAAAATAGAACAAACATCAAAGTAGAAATTCATCAATTGAATTTAAACAACTAAAAGTATTGAGATCTACATCCTCGTAGAAAAATAAAGAGAAACTAAAGTGTAGCCTCTAGTACAACACTTTGATTCAAGGTAATATTGACAAAACAAGGTTCTTGGTTCAAGCTTTGATTGTTCTTATCGAGTATCTGAGAATGCAAATAATGTCAACCCACTGGTTGAAGCTGATTTATCTTTTTATCTGAGAAGCCATCCATGGCAATGCCTTCATTTTCTGCAAAAAATCCAGGTTGTTTTGGTTGCAACAAAGGAATTTTACACCCTAACATCATAACTACCAACGACATCGTGGGTCGATCATTGGGCTGTTGTTGAACACACAACAAACTGATATTGATACATCTCAATACCTCTGAGAAATTGCAGGTTTCTTGAATTGTGTCATCAATCAATTCTCCTGGATTTCCCCCTTTCCATAATTGCCATGCCTATCAGTATAAGAAAGCATATTATTCCTAACCAATAATATTAGAAGAATGCTAATAAGCAAATTAATTCTAGGCTTACATAACCGATGAGATTTTGGTCATTCGAGTGACGAAATCCCCGGCTTCTTTTTCCACTAATGATCTCCAACAACAGAATGCCATAACTAAATGTATCGGATTTTATTGAGAACTGTCCATCAAAAGCATATTCTGGGGCCATATATCCACTGTTGAAAATAGAAATTTCTAAAAACTTATATCAACCAAACACAAACGTAACATGTTAGAGGAAGATAGCAAGAGTACTTACTAGGTTCCAACTACTCTTATTGTCTCTCCTTCGGTCTGATCCCCTCCACAAGTTTTAGCAAGACCAAAATCAGAGATTTTTGGATTCATATTCATATCAAGTAAAATGTTACTTGCTTTTAAATCTCTATGTATAATCCTCAATCTAGAATCTTGATGAAGATACACAAGTCCTCTTGCAATCCCACAGATAATGTGATACCGTTGCGACCAGTTTAATAGTTGACGTCGCCTTTCATCTGTCCATTTCAAACTTACTCAATCCAACTATGTCAACTTGAAAGTGTAAGACCAACTTTTTGATCAAAACATAATATATTTTGATTAATGGGACAAACTAGAAAATTTCAAAATTTAAGAGATTTTTACCAAATATAAAGAAATCCAAACTTTTGTTTGGCATGTACTCGTAAATTAGCATTTTCTCATCTCCTTGAATGCAGCAACCAAGAAGTTTTACAAGATTTCGATGTTGAAGCTTTGCAGTTAGGATTACTTCATTCTTGAACTCATTCGTTCCCTGTCCAGAGCTCTTTGAAAGTCTCTTCACAGCAATATCTTGTCCATCTGCAAGCTTACCCTGAAAATTCAAAGTTTCCTAAAATTTCTGATTTGAAAGGAATAAGAAGTTTTAATTATAAACGTGGCAAAATTACCTTATATACTGGTCCAAAGCCACCTTCTCCAAGCTTATTTTCAAGTGAGAAGTTATTAGTGGCACTATTTATCAAGGATAAATCAAACAAGGGAAGCTCCAAGTCTTCAGCTTCTAATTCCTCATGGCCATCTGAAATTGGCAAGCTTTGTCAATGTTGACATTTATATAGAGGACTAAACAGTAAAATGGGTTATTTCTATTGATGCTGGCAAAAAAATGGAACTTTCTTGTGGGGGGAGGGGAAGAAACAATAAGGAAAAAAAGTTAAGGATCTAGTTAGCTCCTTGTTGAATAGTGAAATCAACATGATGCAAAAAGATTTTAAGGGAAATTATCTATTCACTTCTGTTAAGTGTTGGTACAATTAAATTTACCATAACCCATTAGCTTAAGTTTTTGGATCAATGAGTGGTTTAAGATGGTACTAGAGCAAGAATCTTGTGTTAAAGCCCCCCCCATAATATTGATTTTCACTTATTGGGTCTTCTACAAATTTTCAACTAGCAAGTAAGGGGAGTATTAAAGTGTTGATATAATTAAATTTATCATAATCTATCAGCTTAAGCTTTTGAATCAATTGGTGGTTTAAAAAATTCCTTAAAGATATACATGATAGTAAAGAAAATATTTCTCTACTGATATAAATTTTAAAGGTCAACCAGATGCAAAACAATTATCATGAAAATTGTTTCGGGCAAAAGAAGAAAAAAAAATGGAGGTGCTTTATTCTTTCAACCAGATTTTCAGTCTTTAAACTATCTTCTCAAAATGTATTTTGGCATATATGTTTCGTAGTTTCAGTTCATCGGTATCCATTGGAATAAGAGCATTCTAACAAATACTGAAGACAAAATGGCAGCATGTGTTATACCATGTTGGTTTGAGAAATAATTACCTTTGCAGGCTGATCTCTTTTTGAAAGTGTAAAAGCATACGAAGGGGATAGCCAAAACTAAACCCACGGCAATCCCAACCAAAGCAATCTTCACCTTACGATTTAATCTTTTTGGTGCCTCTCCATGCTTGACTTCTTCACATCAAAGCAAAAGTTATATATTTGGTGCATATATTAGGAACCCAAATCATTTTTAATCTGAACTATCACTCATTGAGTACTGAAAAAGTAAATCTTTTACCTACTTCTGATGCCAGCATCTTAACATATAAATCCTGTCCAGCACCAGGAATTATTTTCAGGTCAATGATATCCCCCATCCATAAGACACAGCCACTTCCACTCCCACTGATATTTGTATTGGCATAAGCCGTACAAGAACAATTCCGCAAGCACTTTTGCTTGCATTCTTCAAGATTCATGCTTCTGTTTATCCACGTACGCGTTGTGTCAGGCAATTTCATTTGGTTGAATTGTGCAAAGTTGACTTCATCACTACAATTTATCGGTTTATTTAGTTCACAACCATGCTGCAAAACCCCCTGCCTTCCAATTCTGAAGTGATCTTGGCTTAAATCCTTCTAGACAGCTACAAGATGGAACAACCCTAAAATCACAATATCCATAGGGACCACACAGAGCATAATTGTCACAAAAATCTCTTGGTAATGAATTGTAAACTGTCCATTCTCTCTCGTTTACAGACCATAAGTACACCGTGCGAACATAAATGGATTGGTTCATCACCAGCATCACTGTATAAGACTCATCTATTACAGTGTATTGGTAGTAAACCTCATCCTCATTGGAAACAAAGTGGAGTATCAAGTTTGGCGCTAAACCTAAAGGCCAGCTACTGATTGTCACGCCGTTCCATGGGCCATGCCTGAAATATTTTTTAGAGCCATTCCACATAACAGTCTCAGGATATTCATGAAGCTCCATCCTCCAAGTGAAGCTCCCAGGAGATGGGTCATTGAGATTTTTCCAAGCAGACAATCTTCTATTAATGTTATTTCTCAAGTCCCAACCTAACTTCATTCCTGGCAAGAGAGTGTCAGTGGGGTAATCGAAGCTCTGCCAGGAGTAGTTTTGGGGATTTTCAACATCCCCATCTCTCAGCACAAGATTTCCATTGTCCAATAACTGCAAAACCCCATTGGGGACTTTTCTCAGTAACCTGGCAGACCAAACAACGTCCGTGGTATTATGGCCATAGAGTGTAAGATTTCCTGTAGTAATGTTCATTACCAATACACCAGACGAGCCGTTAATGGGGTTTTCCCTGTTTGCAACCCAAACAGAGGTCGGACCTCGCCGATTCTTGAACCAAATTCCCAAGTAACGATCACCCAAAAGACCAGGACTGAAGAAACCCAATTCGAAGTTTCCATTTCTGGAGACCAGACTAAAGCCATCTCTGAGATATGGGTTTTGAACAGTTAAGGAATCACTTGCAGCTACAGACCTGAAGAGACAAAAAACCAAGTTAAATGCGATTAGTGTTTGAGAGAAAGAGTCCATGTGGATGACCAACTAAACTAGAGCCTAATGTTTGAAGTTTGATACAAAATACTCACAAGGTTTGTGTTTAAGGGTGCCTCTGTCGACTGTCAATTGATTGGGATAGCTTTGTCTAAAGGAAGAAGACGAGTAACAAGTTCCTAACAAGAAAATGAAATGTGTAAAGATCAAGATGGAAGTTGAACATTTCTCCGAGAGGATTGTTCAACCATTGCTTTGGACCCAATGTCACTTTCATTTTTCCATTTTCTATAATAACCATTTTAATATTAAACGTTGATGTTCGACGAAAATGTCAAATTTGATGACCATGTCCATATATGATAAAATATCAATTTATATTTCTAAACTTTGTAGGTAAATTAAAAAATAATATATTTTTTAAAAGTAATGACAAAAATAGGGTATATAGGAAACAAATGTACGTGAAAAAAAAAATCTTTGGTAAAACAAATCTATATGAAAAAAATAGATTTAGCTTCATTTATAGCTAGAAATTTAATTCAATTTTTATTTTACTGTAAGCCTTTAAAAATTTGAATTTTATAGTAAAAAATTCTACAAAAATAGAAAAAACACTAAAAAAATAAAATAAGGTGCCAGAAGTTGGAAAAAATGTGAAAAAAAATAGATTTAGCCTTAATTCATGGCTAGAAATTTGATTCAATTTTTATTTTACCGTATGCCTTTAAGAATTTGAATTTCACAATAAAAGATTCTCCGAAAATGAAAAAAAAATACTAAAAAAATAAAAGAATAAGACGGAAAAATAAAAGAAGACAAAAGTTGGGGGAAAATGTGAAAAAAAATAGATTTAGTCTTAATTGTGGGTAGAAATTCGAGTCAATTTTTATTTCATCGTATCTGTAAGAATTTGAATTTCACAGTAAAAGATTCGCCCTTAATTCGTGGTTGGCCTTAAATCACGTGGTACACAATTTAGCCTTAAATCGTGGACGGAATACACTATTTATGTGCTGACTCAAAACTCTTGGACCCCATCCACGATTTCACAACCCTATTTTTGTAGTTTCAAGTCAACCCTATTTTTGTAGTTTCAAGTCAACCCTATTTTTGTAGTTTCAAGTCAACCCTATTTTTGTCAATAAATATTAAAATAACATTATTTTTTAAAAAAAAAACCCCTAAACTTTGAGATTATATCAATTTAAAATCTAAATTAATAATTATATCAATTTAATCTTGAATTTTGGGTTATATTATTGGGTTGTTCAGTTAAACATTTTCTATTATCAATAAAGATGTTATTCGATATTTATTCAATAAAGTCGTTAATTATAAATTTTACTTATAAAGACTAAATCCAATAAACTAAGATCCATGACCATTATATGAATACTTGAACTTTATGTGGAGACATAAAGATGGATAAAGTTCGAGTAAATAGCCAAAACGTTCTATAGTATACGAATACGGTTAGGTGTCTTATTCTGGTAACACTATCGGATGCAGCCCACTCTATAGTTGTTACAATTTATGATAAGGTGCTACAAACGAAGTGATCCTGATTCATTCATGTATTGATATGAGGAGTGAGAGTGTCTTATGCAATGAGTTTGCATAAGATTGGACCGAGAAATAAGTCACTCTTACTTTATAACGTTGTTTATTGTTTAAGACTGACTATTTCACTTAGATTACCTAGGTAACTCAATCTTAATCCTGAGCTAACTATGAAGTCCTGTTTATTTGGGATTATCCTTAGATTTGCATAAGTGAGGGTTGACTCAACAGCGTCGCCTCAATAAGCCTCCCATTTCAGGGGTAAGACCGGGTAGATAATTAGGGACATAGGATGCAAAATGGAATTCACGTCTACCCGATTTAGGAATAGGAGGAAGGTTGTTCTTTTAAGTGCTAAATTCAGGTCTTGAACAAGGAGCTCACCCTCTCATTGGCCCGAGAGGGATCCGATTTACTGATTGGATCACAAACCAATTGTTTATTAGAAGATCAGTAGAACTTAATGTGAAACACGAACCCTACGTTCCCTACTTAAATATGCTTATTGTTGAGATTAGTAAAATGAGGGATTTAATATTTAAGATATTGTGCAATTGTAGGGAAATGGGTAAAGGATAAGGAAATAAAGAAGGAAAATGCTTAAGTATTGGAAACTTGACTTTCTGGTGTTTATAAGTTAGCCTAGTAAGAAGAAATTTTGACTAACTGTTGGTTGTGAAAAGGGTGGCCAGGTATCGAGTAAACACTAGGCAAGCATCAAGTAAACACTAGGTAAACATCGAGTAAGCATTAGGTAAGCATCGAGTAAAAGCCATGCATGATCGAGGAAAGGATCGTGCATCAAATATGCATGATCAAGGAAAGGATCGTGCATCGAGTATGCATGAGCAAGGAAGGGATCAGACATCGAATTTGCCATCGAGTATCATCAAGTAAAGGCCAGATCGTGCATCAAGTAAAGGCTTTATGTGATCGAGTAAAGGTCATCGTGCATCAAGGAAAGGCCATCGTGCATCAAGTAAGAGCCATCGTGCATCGAGTAAAGGCCATCATGCATCGAGGGAAGGCCATCGTATATCAAGTAAGGGTCATCGTGCATCGAGTAAGGGTCATTGTGCATCGAGTAAAGGCCATCGTGCATGGAGTATGGGCCATGCGAGAGCTAAAAAGTGCTCAGTTGCTTGCAAGAATAGGCGCAAGGCACTGAACGCAGGGGCACTGGACGTGCGTTGAAGCATGCGACTGATGGGCTATGCGATGTCAAAGATAAGGCAATGAGGCTGAAGCTGTGCAGTGATGCTGGGAAGTTGTGCGATGAGACTAGGTTGATGCGTGCAGCAAGAGGCCTTAGGCAAGGAGCTTTTGCAAGCGTTGCCACACATAAAGTAAGCGTTGGATTATGTATTGGTTGAAGAAGTATGCATCAACCATGAGGCTAAGCATTGTAAGTTGAGTGCGGCCATTGAACTATGCGTTGAAAAGCTTGTTAAAGAGCTAAGGTTGTTTGAGGTTAAATGTGTTGGCCGAGCCTTGCTAGTCATGCATGGGAGCCATGCAATGTGTTGATAAGCTTTGTCATGCGTCGATGATGTGCTATGCGTTGATGGATGCGATTACTATGCATCTAAGAAGGGAAGTATGTGTTGAGATAGAGCATTCTTGGATGTTAAGGAACAAAATGATAGCAAGATAAGCTACGTGGCTCAACAAAGTGAAATCTTAGCCAAACCATGTAGGAAGTGAATGCATACATGTATAGGACAAAGATGGAAAAGACACCTCAAAGTAAGAGGTGGTAGGGAAGTAGGTAGTGGCAAAGTAAGTAGATGACGCTCCAAAATTTTAGAAGAAGGAGGTGTCATGCGTTGAGAGTCTTAAGGGATGATGAGGATGGTCTCATAAAGGCCTATAAATAGCACCCCAAGAATTCACTTTAGCTCATAACAAAAATTCCCTTAAAAAAGATGTTAGGAAGAGTGTTTGAGGAAAAATTTAGAGAAGGCCTTGCATTGATCATGAAGAGCATGCATTGATAGCAAGAACCATGCGTTGATAAAAAAGACAAAAGGTGTAAGTGTTGTTCGAGCGTTGAGGGCAAACTGTAATATCAAGTTTAAACGAGGAGTTCTCCCAAACTACTCGTGCAAATCAGGTGATTCTTGAGCTAAAATCTCAGAAATTGAGTGTAGTTTCTGGTTACTTAAGAAAATTCTAAGTTAAGGGCGGTCAAAATTGAAGGAAATCGAGAAATGTTCATAGAATCGGGAACAGCTAGGCAAGGTAAAGAAATCTTGAAATTCTAAGCTCTTGAGTTGGAATTTGAAGCTCAAATTTTAAGGTAAGTTGAGACATTTCTAAACATATTTGTAGAAGAAAGTGTCTCAAAATAAGGTCTGAAATAATGAGTAATCTAAGCTTCAAAATGAATCTAGAAATTAGGATTCAAGGCATACCAGGGAACTTGGAAAGAAAGAAAGGTTCCATTAAAACAAGGTGAGTGGTTTATATTTTTGAATGTTTGGATGTATTAAATATTGGTACCAGTTTGGTAAATTTGACATGATTTGAAAATGTGTTTTCTTAGATTATAATTATTGTTCTTTTGTTTGAGTAACTATTTTCTCTGTGAGTTTTGGTTTGGATGTTTATTCCTATTAGTTTGACTGGAATCTGAAAATTGTACTCGGGATATTATTAGCATACTTCATGGACGTTTGATTGAAATTGTCAATATATCTGACTGGGATTATCCACGTGCCCAAGTATGTCTAGTAGGAATTGTCGACATGTGTACATTCGACGGGTTGTGTGGGGTACTGGAAATTGTTTTCTCAAACTGGTTTATAATGATTAGCTACATATGGAGGATTGTGTGATCATGCCAATTTCGTCTCGTTTATTACATTGAATGTATATATTCGATGGTCTTAATGTTGTGATATTGCTTTCCCAAAAATGTTTTGAAAGCAAATAATATTTTTCACTGAGAACTCTTGTTCACGTTTTCCGAATGTGTTCTCCTAAATCCCCCTCCCCCCCCCATGTATCAGCAAGAGGAGCGGTGGATTTTTCTTAGAACGAGTCAACGGAGTGATTATGGAAATCACCTGTCTCGACAGCTGTATTAGGAGGATTCAGACACATGGTAGCAGTGTAACCTTATAATGGATAAATGATAATGTATTGTATAAAACACTTCTAATTGAAATAACTCATTTATGATTTGTAATAGGAAAAGAAAAAAATCCTAGACAGTAGAAGTTCCTAATATCTATAGTCCTCACACTCCCTTTCGGGTTAGAGGGGTGAGCTCAGGAGAGGGTGTGACACTTAAGGAGCAAGATGTAATTTCGGGGGTAAAACATCTTTTTACCTAGCCGTTATTACGAACAACCTTTGAAGGGTCGAATTACTGATTATGGTTAAATCAAGTGGACACAAATATATCTATAGTGAGGAGAGTGTAACTATCGAGCTATAGTGGTGTGACTCGGTAGTTAATAAATATTGATTAATTCGGTCTAAAGAGTTTTAACCAGTTAATCTCAAATCGTTGGAGCTCATGATCTGTAAGTTCATAAGGTCCCTTTACTAGCTCATAAAACGTGAACACCTTGAATTGGTAAATTAAGTGAATTTGAAATGATTTCAATTTGAAGTCTTCAATTGAATTTAGGGTTTCAATTTGAAATGTTCAAATTCTAAATTAGGATTTGAATTTTAATTGTTCAATTTCAAATTAGGGTTTGTATAATTATATTCGATATAATTAATGTTTAATTTATCGAAATTAAATGAAATTGGAGAGTTTATAATATTTAAATATTAAATACATGAATAAGATTCATGTTCAAAATTAGGTGTTTGATTAAATTAATATTTGACATTAAATTATTATTTAATTAAATTAAAGTCAATTAATTTTTCAATTTTAATTCAGTTTTAGAAATTGAAGTTTACAATTGATTTAATTTTGAATTAAATCAAATTTAAAATTGAAAAATAAAGATTGATAGTGGACTTTTTCATTTTTTAGGAAAACTTGAGTTGAACTCACTTAACTCTAACACCTAGCCCATTAGCAAGGAAGAAAGAGGTATCAATCAACATTACAGCTGATTAGTTGCATGTATCTGATACATAAAATACCTCAATTTAATCTGAGATGTAGAGGTTTTTTGTTGAAAAACTGGTTTTCCGTAGAAAATTATTTTTTTTCCCTAAAAAACGCTCTCTCATCCCTTCACATTTCACTTCAATCTTGAGTTTTACTATTCAAATTTAAGATTGAGAATAGTAGGTAAGATCTCTTGGTGGTTCACGGAGGTTTTGAAGCTGAGAATTCGAAAAGAGCAGCTTGGATTTGGAGGGTTCTACAAAGGTATGATGTTCTTGAAACCCTTTCCTGAAAAATTTAGTTTTGCATGTTTTTAGAACTTAAATTAAATGTAATTAGAGTGCTTATTGATTCTGATTACTTCCGTTGCATGATTCTACATCCTATTATATATCAATTTAGACCCTGAACTTGGAGAGTTGTATCAATTTAACCTCAAACTAATAATTGTATCAATTTAAACACTGAACTTTCATAAGTACATCAATTTAAACCATGAACTTTCATAAGTATATCGATTTAAACCCTGAATTTTCATAAGTGTATCCAAATAAAACATAATGGATGGCTTAAATTGATAGAGTTAGAAATTTCAGGGTTTAAATTGATATACTTATAAAAGTTCAGTATTTAAATTGATATAATTATTAGTTTGAGGTTTAAATCAATACAATCCCCAAAGTTCATAATTTAAATTGATATAATTATTAGTTTAAGATTTAAATTGATATAATCCCTAAAGGTTATGGGTATAAATTGTTGTTTTTTATAAGAAGATATTTCAATCTATAAATAAATAAACCACCCACTTTCTTTGAAGTTTTAATTTTTTTTTATATTAATGTTAGGTCTATGTTACTAATATTTGATTAATATTTTTATTATATTTCGATTATTTTTTATGATAAACCGAAATGTCAATTTATTCATCATGTCAATATCAAACTCAATGACATATAAAAATGTGATAGAATTGTTGACATATGGATGAAAACTTAAAACCTTTTCATTTAAAGTTTTAGGAGTTGTATGGACACAAAATATTTTGATTAAACTTTTGTGAAGTTGAATATTCTGAGTTTAAGGAGCAGGATTCAAGTATGGGTTCAGATAGTTTATGTTTGGGATACAAACTATTTATCTAGGTTGTATTTGAGGTGCACACCATTTTAGTCTAGATTTGGGAAGTCTGCATTTAAGGTCTGAATTATTTTAGTTCAAGTTTAGAGTTTATGTGTTGGGGTTATTGCTGATATATTTAACACAAAGTTCTTAATTTTGGAAGTGTATAAAAGCATTCTCTAACTCTATAGTATTACACAAAAATGTATATCTATGAACGATAGTTGCAAAGTATAGGCCACCACCAAGATGACACAAAAATAATATTGTCAAAACTCAGATACATAATTACCAAAGAAAAAAAAGAAGAAGAAGAAGAAAAGAAGAAGTTAGATTATCATTCAAAACTAATTCAAAAAGAATGGTTGATCAAGATCAAGCCTGTTTTTGTCCATAAACTTACAATACTAAAATAAGTTATTATTGAAGAAATTTAATTCCTAGAAGAAGCGTTTAATCGCTTTATGCTTTAAATTTTGTTTTGAAATAAAATTCAGAAAAGCAAAAATCAGCGAATTAAAAAATCAAAAACGTACTTTAATTTCAATGATTAAGAATGAAAAGGTAATGGGAAGGTATTACTTTTGTAGAAACTCTTTTCTCCAACAAATCAAACTTCTCCTCATCTGTGGGAACGCTTTTAAAAGGGTTTCCTCGCTATGACTATAGAAATGCCGACTTGTGGGGGTCTCTTTTGAAAAGATAAGGGAAATAAGAGGAGGGGCATTTTTCTTAGAGAAATTTTCTCTATGTAAAATTGAGAGAGAATAATAGAGAGGAAAATTCTTCAGCAATTATGCAACTATTTCAAAATGTCAGTGAGGTTGTATTTAAAAGAGAGAAATAGAGTGTAATTCCCCACTCTCCACTCCCGACGCTCTCACTCTCCTTTATTAAAGGGAGTAATATTTAGTTAATTAATATAAATAAATAATAACTAATTAAATAATTTAATGAAATATCTTATATTTAATTAAATGAGTATTTGAATCATATTCAAATGTGTAATTCTCTCATAACCTATAGTATTAATATGAATCTCATTCATATTAACTTTTAATCTATAGTTTTATTATTCAAATACAATAAATATCCAATATTATATAGTTTAATTTTGAACCTTATTCAAAATTAACTATATTATAATATAACTAATATATTATATTGATTATATCATATACGATTAACATATATTTCACTAAATTATTTGAACATTTCAAATTAGTCTTTTAAAACTTTTGGTCCTTGTTAATCTGTCGTGAGCTAGTAAGGAGACTTCATGAACCTATAGATTATAGGCATCAATGATCCGAGATTAATTAATTAAATTCTTTAATTACTTAACCAACATTCATTAACTATGGGGCCTACCACTATAGACCTATAGTTGTTGGACCCGTTTGGAATGACTTGAGAAAAAAATGTTTTTTAAAAAACTCATTTTTATTTAAACACCTTTGTAAAAACTTATTAAAATACATTTAAAAAGCTATGTTAAGTGATTGCCAAAAACTCCATTTTCTTCCAATTGATTTATTTTTTAAATCAAACACTTGAAAATGTATTCTAAACACACCCACACTCTTATGCACGATAAAACATGTTATATTCATGAATATAAGTATTACACGTTAGTCAATCATTCACGTGTTGTTTGTAATTATAGCTGGGTCAAATGTCTGTTTTACCCCTGTAATTACCTATATATCCTTAAGTATCATTGATTCTCTAATGAATAATTTATTTATGGTCCAATCATAATCCAAGTCCCTCTCGGACCAATGAGAGGGGTGGGTCCCATTGTTCAGGTCTCGCAGTAAGGACTTAAAGGGAACTACTCTTATACTTACCCTATACGAGAAGGAGTGAATTTCATCTTGCAAAGTTATGTTCTCAATTCCCTACTTGATCAAGTCCCCAGGTAGGCTTATTGAGTCGACGACTCGGACCACTCTCACCCATGCAAATCAAAGGACGAGCTCTCAATGGCAGAAGTTCATAACTCACTCAGGATTAAGATCGAGTTACATATGATCATCCTATGAAATATTAATATCTTCGGTCAATATAGTTACAAAGAGATGATTTCACTGTTCAGTCTCATAAAAACTCATTGTATAGGATATCCCCACTTGCATATCTCGACATGAACGATCTGGATCACATCGTTTATAACAATTACAAAGTAGTCGTATCCACAGTGTTACCAGGATAGGACACCAAACCTTATCTATATACCAGAGATCCTTTAGATTATTACTTGAACATGATCTATCTATATGTTAACTAAATGTTATTTAAGTGTCATGTAAACAACCTTGGATTTTGATTTATTGAATTTAGTTATGCAAAGTTAAAATACAGAATAAAATGATAAATTATTTTATTAATAATAAATAAATTGTTTATTTATTTACCAACCATGAGTTTAAGGCATAAAACCTAACAATTATATCATATGAATTCAATAAAAATGTATAAGTTAACTTAAAAGATTCCTTGGGGATTTTTTTTAATCTTATTCTCTAATTCAATTTCATGAGTATTCTTTTTTACATGTATACACAATTTTCTTGCTCTAAACACTGATGTTGACTAGGAAAAATGTATTTCACAAAGTCATTTTGATTTAAACACTTTTTATAAAAAGTTGTTTAAAATAAAAATACTCAAATATTTGGGTACAATTTCTGATTTTATACATAGTTTGTTCGGATTGCTATACACTTAGGCCACGTTTACCCCAATGAAAGGTTAATAAATCTAAAAAGTGGGTCCATTTGAGTGCTACTTTGGTGTTGTTTACTTATGTTCTACATCCGTACTGATACATGGAGCCCACTTCCAAATCTGTAATCAAAGAACACAAACTTATTGACGAGCAGAGTATGCTTAATCCAATTGTATCTGAAAATTACATTGTATCATTACTGACGGTTACTGTTATGTTTACCATTATTGTTACTGCTCTAAAGGAAAAATTATAAATTTTGATTTTTTACTATTACCGTTACTGTTTGACCTTCAGAGATAACAGTTAACGTAAATGTGACAAAATTCATAATTTTAAATAAATACGATAAAAAGTAATCTAATTACATTTGCGATTCAAGCTCATTACAATTGATCAATCAATGGAACTCTATTACGATTATACCAATTTTCATTACGGTTTGGTAAACGTGGCCTTAAAGTATTTCTATTAATGTCAAATTACTATAAAAAAAAAGACTATTAAACACTATGAACTAGTTGCCAGAGTGATCACGATAATTGGTTGTCGAAGTTAGTTGCATAGATGGTCGCGGGAGGTGATCGCCACACGATAGTGGGCATTGGAATTGGTCATCGACATGTAGAGTCAATGGAAACATTAAAGGGAGAGAGTTGATTATCTTTAACTACTGAGTTGTAAATATTGTTACTTTAATAAAATGTGGGTTAAAATAATCCTTACCCTCCTTTTTCTTAAAACACGCCACAAACGGCTGTCCTTAATATGTAAGGCTTCATGCACATGATTTGAAATTCGAATAGCCCTGACATCTCCTCTTGTTTGGAACAATTTCTAAGAATGAAAACCATCCCCAAAAAATTTCTTAGGAGAATTCTCAAGAGGTCAACCAATATATAATTACTTAAAGCTAATCACATTTAATTTTAGAGTTCTTATGGTTGAACCACCGAAAAGAAATGTGTACTTTGTTGGTAGCGACAAGCTATCAATTCTTGTAAGCATTTCTTAACCATATTTTTATATTTTCAAGATCATTCTCATTCGAATGTGATCTCAATTTATTCATATATTTCTATTGAATCTTGGCATTATGTGGCTATGGTAGGGTATTATAATCACCCATTAATCTTTTGAAATTGTAGTGATCAGACATTTAAAGATTACATATGGCACTATCTACCAATGAACCTTGGTGTCTTCTTCTAAGGAGAAAAACAAGATAAAAACAACGAACGAACAACCCTTCCAGCCACTGGCTGCCTCATGGTTGAGAAAGCGACTAACCCAAGGAAGACCACTTACAAAACAAACCTCAACATGTCTTGTAATTTAATTTCAACTATACAAATAATTAGCTTATAACGATGGTACTTAGAAAAAAAAAAAATAAAGCCTTTTAACAATTTTATATAGGAAAGTTTTACCGATAGAAAAAATATTGAATTATTTATAAAAATAATAAAGAAAAAAATATTGATAAACACATAGCCTTTTATCATCCACTATCAATGATAGACTTCTATCAGTTTCTATCATTGATAGACATTGATAAACTTCTATTTACATCTATCAAAGAAGATTAAATTTTACAATTTTGTGTAAATAGTTTTCCTTATCTTTCAAGTTTTTAAAATCCCCCATCTATATACTAATTATCAACACATAAATCATTAGAAATAATATATCTTAGCTAAATCACAAAAAATCATTTGATTTTCTCCTAACTTGTTCTATTATGTTTAAAATTAAAATTTATCAAACACTTAGAGTATGTTTGATAACATTCTCATTTTCTGTTTTCCATTCCCAATTTTTCAGTTTCCAATTTCTTCTTTTTTTAGAACAAGAAACAAGAATATATTTGATAACTATTTTTGTTTTTTGTTTCTAAAAAAAAAAGAAATAAAAACATAAACTTGTTTGATAACTATTTCTTGTTTCTTGTTTCTTGTTTTTTTCATTGTTTTTTCTCTTGCTTTTTTCTTTTTTTTTAAACAATATCAAATAAAAAGAGAAGATGTGCCATACATTTGGTCGAGATAGAGGATAAGGTTTCGTGAGAAGAATTATTTATTTCTATTTCAACTCGTTTTTTTTTCTCAAGAAAAAAGCGAGGAAGTGGGAGGAGAAATGACAAGAAGATATTGTAACATCCATTTAGAAGAGTTAATGGAAGCCGAAGTTCATTTTAGTCATGGTGCTAGGAAATAGAATCCTAAAATGACACCTTATATCTCTACAAAACGTAAAGGTATTCATATTATAAATCTTACTAGAACTGCTCGTTTTTTATCAGAAACTTGTGATTTAGTTTTTGATGCAGCAAGTAGGGGCAAACAATTCTTAATTGTTGGTACCAAAAATAAAGCAATGGATTTAGTAGTCGGGGCTGCAACAAAGGCTTGGTATCATTATGTTAATAAAAAATGGCTCAGAGGGATGTTAACAAATTGGTCTACTATTTCTTGTTTCTTGTTTCTTGTTTTTTTTATTATTTTTTTCTCCTATTTTTTCCTTGATTTTTTATAATAATATAATATAAAAAGAGAAGATATTTCATACATTAAACACCGAAAATGATATTTTCAAAAGTTTATGTCATCTAATACAAGTAAGTCCTAATGAAAATTAAATATTAACAAATTGTATCCTATTTTTCATATGTTGCCCAAATTTGATCGGCACTTTTATCTCTAACTCGAGCCATTTGTCTTAACTGATGTCAAGTTAAGTCTAACTTAATTATATTGTTACGTAAATATCGTGGTTGCAAAATATTAAAATTAAGCTAAATGAAGGTCTTAGTTGGTAAAATTTATATATATGAGAAAAGTCTACTCAATTTTAAATATATTAAATGTTAGAATTAAGATAATATATAAATGTGTATATTGCAAAATATAATAATCAAAAGTTGAAATAAAAAAAATTAGTATACATATTGAAAATTAAAATAATATATAAATCTAAATATAGGAGAATTTAAAAATTCAAAATTAAAATAAAATATAAATATAGTAAAACTATTTTTGTAAATAGAAAAATCAATAAATAAAATAAATAAAATATAAAAGATGAAATAAATATAAAAAACAAAGAATAAATAAAAGTTTCATCGTTAAAATTTGAAATATTAACATACATATTGAAAATCAAGATAATATATAAATCTAAATATTGGAGAATTTTAAAATTCAATATTAAAACAAAATATAAATATAGCATTTTTTAAATATAAAATTAATAATTAAAATATGAAAGATGGAAATAAATATAAAAAAAGAAAACAAAATAAAAGTGCCTATCTTAGGATTTGAACTCATAATCAAGAAGTGGAAGGAAATTGTGCAAATGCAAAGCTATCAATAAGCCAAGAATGAATTTAAATAAATGAACCAGTTTAATATAAGATAGAAATAAAATAATTGTAGTTTCTCAATATTTGTCTATTGTTTAGGAACATTCCTCAAATTTTAGAAACAAGAAATGAGAATGACTATCAAACAAGTTCGTTTAAAAAAAGAAAAAAAAAACAAAAAGAGAAATAGAAAATAAGAAATGAGAACGTTTCAAACGGATCCTTATATGCTTGATAGGTACTATTAAAATTATTTTAAAAGCTACTAAAATCCCAAGTGAACCCTTATATTATGCATTATAATGCAAATAATCCATTAACAGTCTAATTAGTAAATCTGAAATAACAATGTTAATAACAATCCACAAAGGCATTATTTAAATTGGTGAAAGTTTAAAGAAACTGTGTGATTACGGACCAACGTAACATTTAACCCTTTCTTTTTTTTTTTTTTAATACTGTGTATTATCTATGGTGTAAAATTTTGGTCGAAATACTCCAAATTTTGTTAGAGGTAGATTTCGTTTTTCTTCCCATTTCAACGATATATCGTCTAAATTTCGAGTTTTTTTAGGAATTAATTATATTAGCTCACTTCAATTCTTCTAGATTTTATTGTATAATTTCACACGCTAATGTCATTTTCAATTACCACTACACCCCGCTCTACCTCTGTCATGCTTAATTCCAAGTCTTTCTTTCTTCTTCTTCTTTTTTCTTTTTTTTTTTTTTACTTTGAACTTTTTTCTGTTTTCCAAAATTCATATAATTATTTTTTTTTAATTTTTCAATTGCAACCAATTTACAATTTTCCAAACATTTTTTAATCTTCCTATATTTTATCCTTTTAAGTTTTTATTTACTTATTTTTCATTTTTCATCAAATTTTACAATCCTTTATTTATTTTGCCTTTTCATTTAATTCCTTCCATCAATTTTCCATCTTTACCAAACAACTTCTAAATCACAAAATATATCATTTTTATTATGTTTTCATATTTCATATTTATTTTTTATTATTTTGTACCACCTATAAATACCCATCCCATTTTCACCTTCTTCACACTAATGAATTATATCCACCAATAAGCTACATGTTGATCGTACGAATCTTGTCATTTTCATTAAAATAATTATTTTCAACAATTTCAGTATAAGATAGACTTAGGAGTAACATTGTATTTAAATTAAAATTATCAAGATTGTGAATTAGACGCTCCGATATCATCTTTTAGTATTAGGCCTTTACGTTTTATAATAAATAATTTACTATTATTTTGTATGCAAATATTTCGTATCTCTTTTAATTTTACAATTAATTATCAATATTTGATATTATTTTGTAATTATTTTTTAATTTCCTTTTTGAATTTCTGCTTACGTATTGACATTTACAATATGCTTTCTAAAAATAATGATAAAAAATGGTCAATTATAATCTAACTAAGTTATAATCAAGGTTTCACTAACTAACTATTACAATTTCAATCCATTCCTTAAAATTCTCTAACATTTTCATCAACATCAATGATTTTATAAAATTGAGACCATCTAGATATTTTCATCGACGACAATATTTCCAACTTAGTATTATCATAAATTTAGGCATGATGTTGGTATGCATGCGCAATCCTTTTGTAGTGTGGGGCGGCCTGGGAACGAGACAAACTAATATCTTAAACTTAACAAGATGGTGGGAACTCCAAGCTACCAGGAGAGTATTGACATCTTCATTCTTGACCAAAACCTAGGGTTAATTTTTTAGCTTGAGGTTATTTATTTATTTATTTTACAATGATAGCATACTGAGTAAAAAAAAAAAAAAGCCTTACAACTCGAGGTCAAGACACTAAAAAGAAAAACATAAGGACGTAACCATATGAAAAAAAAATGCAAAACTCGAGTAAAGAAAACAGGACAATGTAAGAAAAAAAAAAATTCATAAGAATATATCTGAAAATATGAGGGAAGTCCAAAGAACCTCCTACACGGACACCAAAGAAAAACATTCCACTAGACACCGTATAGGAGGTTGTGAACGAGAGCCATGTGTTGTATAATTTGAGTGCATGCAATATCACAAGTGTATGGTGTCAGTTGGGTTATTCTGTCTTGTGTAGGTCCAATCCAAAATTACAAACAAGATCAATCCTGAATTGGTGGAAGAAAAGGCTGAGGTTCAACCATGATCATGAAGGGATCCTCAAACACGTGTATGGCACAACTTCTTTCAGGCTGTGTATGTTGGGTTTTATGTCCTAAAAACTCGTAGTTTGTAAAATAATAAACATTTTCTATTATCAATATACTTGTTATTGATCTCATAAATTGTATGAAAGTCTAAATTCAATAAACTAAGACCCATGACTATTGTATGAGTACTTGAACTTTATGTGGAGACATAAGAGCGGATCGGGTTCGAGTAAATAGTCAAAATGATCTATGGTACATGAATGAGGTTGGGTACCTTATTCTAGTGACACCATTGGATGCAGCCTACTCTGTAGTTGTTACAAAGAGTCGTAAAGTGCTACATACGATGTGATCCTAATTCGAACATGTTATAACATGAGGAGTGAGGGCGTCCGATGCAATGAGTTTGCATAAAATCAGGACCAAGAAATAAGTCACTCTTACTTTATAATGTTGTTTACTGTTTAAGACTGACTATTTCACCTAAATGACCTAGGTAACTCGATCTTAATCTTGAGCTAACTATGAACTCCTGTTTATTCGAGATTGCCCTTAGATTTGCATAGTTGATGGTTGGCTCAACAACGCCGACTCAATAAGACTCCCATTTCAGGGGTAAGACCGGATAGATAGCTGGGGACATAGGGTGCAAGACGGAGTTCACGTCTACCCGATTTAGGGATAGGAGAAAGGTTGTTCTCTTAAGTACTGAATCCAAGTCTTGAACAATGGGCCTTACCCTCTCACTCGGTTGAGAGAGTTTGGTTTAGTGATTGGATCATAAACCAGTTGTTCATTAGAGGATCAGTAGAGACTTGAGGAATAAGATGTAATTTTGGGGGTAAAACAGATATTTTACCCAGCCGTTATTACGAACAACCTGTGAAGGGTCGACTTGCTGATTATGGTTTAAATCATATGGACATAATATATCTACAGTGAGGGAAGTGCAACTATGAGTTTTAATGGAGTGACTCATTAGTTAACGAATGGAGATTGATTTGGTCTAATGAGTTTAGCCAATTAATTTCGGATCGTTGGAGCCCATGATCTGTAGGTCTGCGAGGTCTCCCTACTAGCTTGTAATGGACTAGCTCTAGAATAGCGTGATAAGTTAATTTGAAACGTTCAAATTAGAATTAAGGGATTTAGTAATTATATGGGATATAATTATATATTTAATTTTAGAATTAAACGAAGTAGGAAAATTTATATATTTAAATATGATTTAATATATAAAGATGGATATGTGTTAAAATAATTTAATATTTGATATTAAATTAATTAAGTTTTATTTAATAATTAATTTATGAAATTAATTAAATTTTTATTTTTAAAATCAAAATAGATTTTATAAAATCAAATTTTTAATTTTAGATAAAAATTAGAAAATTGGAAAACCAAAAACACACAAAATAGAAAAAAGAGTTTTTCCATTATCCATCACCTAAATAGCTCACACATGAAGCATTAACATTGCCTTGTCTTCTCCAAGCATGAGCTGCAACTCATGCAACTCTTCTCTTTGCATGTTGATCTGCAATATAATGAAGAGGGTGGAGTGAAAATCGGACTTGCAATCCATAGAAAATTTTAGAGAAAATTCGGTTTGAAGAAAGGTTCTTCAACAAGGTTGCTGCAATGAGCATTTCTTCTTCTACCCTTGATTCAAGCTTGTTTTGAGTCCCACAACTCAATCTAGAGTACCAAAAGAATAGTGGGGAAGATCTTGAGGTGGTCTACAATATGATTTGGAGAAGATAGCAGCTGGTGAAGGAGCTTTGAAGAAGTTCTACAAGGGGTATGTCTTGAAGCTCACTTTTTCTACAAAAGCATGTTTTATAT
This sequence comes from Benincasa hispida, assembly GCF_009727055.1. Taxonomy (NCBI): domain Eukaryota; kingdom Viridiplantae; phylum Streptophyta; class Magnoliopsida; order Cucurbitales; family Cucurbitaceae; genus Benincasa; species Benincasa hispida. The sequence goes on along the minus strand of NC_052359.1, from coordinate 18,288,079 downwards.
TTTGCCAAAATTAGTAAATTTGAGTGCTTAGATGATCCTTGTGCTTCCGCTGCTGTTGATACAATCCTACAGTGTAGATCAGAAAGATTGAGGAAAACTCTTCATTCAGATAAGAATTCTCTCTCTCACTTCACTGAAATTCTCTCTGCTTTTCTCTCTTACTTGATAGTTGTTCCTCTTTACTCGATGAGTATCTGTTCTTTACTTGATGAGTTTTTGTTCTTTACTCGATGCAACTCGATGAGTATTGATCTTTACTCGATGCAACACGATGAATATTGATCTTTACTCACTGCAACTCGATGAGTATTAATTTTTATTCGATGCTACTCGATGAGTACTATTCTTTACTCGATGCTCCTAAAACGTTGTGATTTGAATATAAAATCATGTTTTCGTTGATTTGCAGAGAAACAGATGAAGATTGAAGAAGAAGATAAGGAGAAGAAGAAGGAACAATCAGAGTTATATGGTTCTGCCAATAAGCTTACGTCCACAGGAAGATTCTTTTTCTTTCTCTCTTGAAGATTGCTTACAGTAGTTGTAGTTTACGGAAAATTAGGAAGTATGATGAATACTATGTTGCTTTATTCTGATCAGTAAGTATTTATAATACATACCATCTGTCAGTTACATGATATATAAAGTTTGTTATGTAAACTAAACTAGTTGAAATGTATTTGAGTCACTGTTTTTACATAAAGTAGTGTGAGTCGAGTATTATCCTTGAGATTGAGTAATTTTTAGTTCGATCGAATACATAGATGCTATAACATTTAATTTGATCGAGAAAACACAAACAATAGACTGAATGAAAACTAAGGACCTGTTTGGATTGACTAGAGAAAAATATTTTTTCAAAAATTTATTTTTATTTAAACTCTTTTGATACAAAAACTATTTAACGTATACTAAAAGCTATTATAAATTATTGTCAAATACTTCCATTTTTAAGAATCCCACTTGACAATGATGATACAAAAACTAGTCATCCCATATACTCTGGCGCCAACGCATCTGAATATTGTTTTGACATCTTCAAGCAAGATAGAACGGATATTAGCAAGAAATATTAATAAATAATGTCCCAGCATTATCACGCAACATAGAACAAAAACATAGTATCATTAGGAAAGGAGTAAGAAAAAAAAATAAAGGTTAGAAAACTTTTAGTCTCTAAACTTCTTTGAAAGTATAACGATTTAGTCCATGTACTTTTAATTTTATAATAATTTAGTCTCTAGGTTTTACTATGTAATAATTTAGTCCATCTATTTTTAAATTTGTAACAATTTAGTCTCAATGTAAACAAATCTATCAAAATTAAATATCTACTTTTATTATTTTATGTTACAGACTTTGTATTTTATAAAAATATTGAATTCCTATTAGTTTATTGGTTTATTTATGCAAGATATTTCACTAAATCTTAACATCAATGACTATAACAAAGACTAAATTGTTACAAATTTTAAGATACAAGAACTAAATTGTTACATAGTAAAGTTCAAGGAGTAAACTGTTACAAAATTGAATGTTCAGGGACTAAATTGTTATAAACTAAAGTTTGGGGACTAAATTGTTATTTTTACGAAAGTTTAGTGACGAAAAGTGATTTTTAACCAAATTTAAACCAACAATATCATAATTGAACTTTTTTTTTTTTTACACTACATGGTGTGAGGGATCAAACCTCTAAGTTCATAATTGATTTTACATACTTGATGCTAGGTAAAATATGTATAATTTGGCACATAATTGAAATCGTCAGAGTAGAAAGCGCTAAACTAAGGCCTCGTTTGTTCTACAAAATTTTCCATGGAATTTGAGGCAAGCATTTGAAAAAAGAGCATTTCATGATTCTTGCCCCTTATATTACTCGTACCGTACTTCTTTCTTCAGAAAAACTATCCTTATTTATTTTGCATCATTTTATTTAATAAAATATAGTTTAATTAATTAATATTAATTATTTATTACTATTAAATTTAATTAATTATTAAACTAGATATTATTTACACGGAATGAATTTCAACTAATACCTTTATAATTAATATTTTAGTTTAATTTAAGTATTTAATATAAATAATTATTAGTTATCAATATTCTAAATAATTTATATTAATTTAATTATTTTAAGTAATTAATTTAAATAATTTAATTATATTTAATAGAAACGTATTCATTTTATTTTTATCTTAATTGATTAAATAATTAAATAATTATTAATTTTTGATTTTTTATATATAAAATAGGTAAATTAAATATAAATATTTAAATTCCAAATATGAAATATCTTTACCTATCCAAATATACATTTAAAACAACGGCATTAATTGGCAAATAGAGAGGGAAAGATAATATTTTAGTAAAATACAGAATTCATAAATATGTGGCCAACTAAAAATCGACTGTGTATATTTAATATCTATATATTGGCATTTGGAATTGGCAACCTCTCGCAGAAATGACGATTCTACCCTCCATAGCAATTAAATAAAGAGTGTGGTGTGGGAGACTTATCCCAGAAAGAACGGCAAAACCTCAATCAAATCCTTGTGAGAAAATGACGACTATACCCTTCTAAGGAGGCTTCTCCGAAATCACACAGCCTGCAAATCCGCATCAGCTAATTAATCTTCATTAATTATTATCTGTACCTTAGTTGGCTTCCATGGCCGCTCCTTCTCCGAAACCCCATTGACATTATTATTCTTCTTTCTTCTTCTTCTTCTTCTTCTTCTTCTTCTTCTTCTTCTTCACTCTTCACCCATATATATGCCCCATTCCACTCCTACTTCTTCACCTCGAACTCACACCCAAGTCCTAATCCTTAATCCGATCTCACAATCTCACTCCAAAATGGCATTTGGCGCAGAGCAATCGGGATTCCAGGACTGGCTGCCGACGATGGCGCAGAGGCTTGGCGGCGAGGGGCTGATCGGGGAGCTTTGCAATGGTTTCAATCTTCTGATGGATAGAGAGAAGGGGGTGATCGATTTCGAGAGCTTAAAGAGGAACGCGGCGGCGCTAGGGCTGGCGGATCTGAGCGATGAGGATCTGAGATCAATGTTGAGGGAAGGGGATTTTGACGGCGATGGTGCTCTTAATCAGATGGAGTTTTGTGTTCTTATGTTTAGATTGAGCCCTGATTTGATGGATGAGTCATGGTTCTTGCTCGAGGAGGCTCTGAACCAAGAATTCAAGGATTTTTGTTGATTTGTTCTTTTTTTTTCTTTTTTGTAATTAATTACTGATTTTCTTCTCGACTTATTGAATTTATATGGAAAGAGAAACCGAAAATAAATTAATAACTTTTACTATTCAGCTTTCTATTTCATCACACTAACTTGTGTTCAATTTTTTATCTTCCCTTTTTGTTAAACCCACTCAAAAATCTTACCCAAAAAAACTCTAAAAAATTACTAATTTCGACACAAATTAAGGAGTTTGGAGTATTGTAATGATAGAATGTGAGGAGTTTTGATGTAATGGGCCTCCAAACACTTAGACATGATATAGGAGGATATCATGTTGGGCCTCAAACAACCCTTAAGTTTTATACTAAAATCATTTTACATTAATGAATAATAAAATAATGGAAAAAATAAAACACAGTAATCTCATAAATATAAAAAGATGTAGAAGATATAAGCGTAAAAAAATAAAAAGAAAAAAAAACAATTCCACTACGAATTGAAGTTTACTGGATGGATGACTCAAAAATTAGGCAAAAAATATGAAATAATCCGATTTTTGAAAAAAAATGTCAAGTGACTATTTTTTGAGGAAAAACAGTCTCGCTCTCACTTGTCTCATTTTCTCTTCTTTTTTTACTCACAAATCACTATGTCTCTCGCTCTTGCTTATCTCTTTCTTCTCACTCTCTTTTTTTTTTCTACACACAAATCACTATGTCTCGTTCTCGCTCTTTCTTTGTTTCCTCATTCACCAAATCACTCCTCTCTCGTCTCTTGCTCACCGGAGTTGGTATCATGGACTCGTCATGTTAGAGAAGAAGAATAAGACGTACAGAGGAGAAAAAACCAGAGAAAAAAAAGACAATGTGCAGAGGAAGATTTCTCACACTAGAGAAAAAAAAAAAAAAAAAAAAAAAAAAGAGGGCAAAATCGTAACTTCACGTGGTCATAACATCAACAAAGGGGTATTTGACATTTTTTTTTTCTCAAAAACTAGATCATTTTCCATTTTGGACCTTTAAACTGGGTCTTTTAGGTAATTATCTCCCACCAATTGACCAAAGCTAAAATTTTTTTGTTAAATATTGGCATTGATGAAATATTAGTTTGTAAATATTGTTATGGGTAATTCTGCAAAAATTAATTGAGGGCATGATTGGAAAAAATTATCAGAAATAGCCTCCTCAAGTTTTTACTTTTCAAAACTAGTATCCTTTTTAAAAACTCGCTAGAATAATTTTTCTCTGTTTATCTCGTCCAAGATCGGCCACCGAAATTTTGTTAAAAAAATTAACTTTTTCTAACTTATTGATTGTTTTGGGCATTCTCAGTATATCTCGCTAGATTACACACCGAGATTCTGCTACATTTTCCAAATATTATATAATCTTCCCAAATCTTTTACCAAATCTTATATATTTTTTAATATATAAATTCCGTTATCTTTCTAAATCTTTAGCCTAATATTTATTTCCACAATTATGAATTTTCAAATTATCCAAATGGTCTTCAAGTAATTAACTTGTGATTTTTAAAATTTAAGAAAGCTAAAATTTTACCAAAAAAAAAAAAAAAAAAAAAAGAAAAAGAAAAAAATAAATAAGTATAATATGAGAAATATATAGAATATTGGTGTTAATCTATCCGATAATTCCCCGAGAAACCTAGATATATATAATATTGGTATTAATCTACTCGAGATTAATACCAAGATTTTATATATTTTCCACATCTTACATTTTTTTTTTTTGAGAAAAATTTAATATTTTTCAAAATTTTAAAATCAAATTTAATTAGTTGAGATCCATTTAGAAAGTTTGGAAATTCATATAATTGTGGAAACAAAAATTAGGCTAAAGATTCAAAATTTAGGTAAAGTATTTTAATATAATATATGGTAAAGATAACTTAATTAGTAAAAAATTTGAAAATATATAAGATTTGGTATAAGATTTGGGAAGATTACATAATATTTGGAAAATATAGTAGAATCTCGGTGTGTAATCTAGTGAGATGTGCCGAGAAAAACTATTCTAACAGTTCTAAAAAAGGATGCTAGTATTGAAAAGTGAAAACTTGAGGAGGTTATTTCTAACAATTTTTCCATAATTGAACCGTGGATATTGATTATCCCACCTTGACCTTGAGGAGGCTATGGCCGAGGCGATCTTTCCCTTTTATGGGGATTGCTTCTCAGGCCTCCTGTCTAGAATCTCTTCATTTCTTCGCTTTTGGTTTCACCTCTAAACATCTCATACCAATAAAGATAAGTTTCCTCATTTATAAATCCATGGTCACCCCTTTATGGGGATAACTTGTGTGTGTGTGCGCGCGCGCGCGTACGTGCGTGTGTGTGTGTTTGATTGAGTATCTAAGTTAATTTCAATTTGTATAAAGTGTTTATACAAAAAAACATGTTGTAAGAATCTATAAAAGCGGCTACAAAAATAAGATTTGTAGATTTGTAGAGAAAATGATGTTAGGGCATTACTTAAGTTTTGAGCTACAACATCATAATTACGAAGCTACAACATGGTGGAATGTCTCCATTTTTTTAACCAACACATGACCCTACCTTACCATTTGAGCACGTTAAATCAGCTAAAGGTGGCAAAAGTGCATGAATTTTTCAAATCACCGTGATCATGTAGCATCTTCATCCTTTGAACCAACATTATCTTGAAGAAATGTCCCATCAATCTGAGCATTCATATCACCTGAGAGCTATAAATATGAGAAGTTGTCTGAATATTGAATGTTGTAGAGTAATAGGAAGCTTTCAGTCACATCTATCTATCAAGTCTACAACATCGAAACCTATAGAAACATAATTGGCTACCAAGTGGGTCCCCTCATATTTTCTCTATAAATGTTTCCAGAATTTCCACCAATATGGATGACTAAGGAAGTATAAGGAGAAAAATTATCAAAAAGGGGAGCCTCGTGCAGAACCATTCACTACAAGAAAACCATGATACAATGACATTTAAAAACATACTTTCATTCACTCTTATACTATAACGCTTATAATATAAAGATGATGCATGAAAATGCTTACTGCATGTGATCTGAAAAATGAAGTCTTTGGCCCTATTTATAGACGTCCAAACTTTCTCCAAATTCGACACCTCCTACTTGGCTGCATGTCCAAGTGTTTCTCCCACATACTACTAACGCATCTTTTTTATCAACGCAATCTAAATGTCTTTCTCCTATGTAGCCAACGCATGAGCTTCAAATTGCATTTCCTCTGATGCAACCACCTCAAATGCTTAAGGCTTAAGGCTTCCTCCCAAGAAGACACATGGTTTGATGACGTTTTTTAGGTGATCTCATCCTTTATATGCATCCAACTCTTGGATATTCAACGCATAGTTCACTACTCAACGCCTAGCAACCCAATTTAGCTATCGAATCCAACTTAGTCATCGCAAGAGCTAGCCATCACCAATGCATAGGGTGGCCGCTCATCCTCGACGCATGGCTCACTAGGTAGGCGCGCTTGGCATGGGCGCATGGTGTTTGGCATAGGCGATGGCCGATCGACGCTTGGGCGTGCTGCATAGGCTGGCCATTGCTCGCTTGCTCGGCCGCATGGGCGTGCTCGGTGCATTGATGCTCGGCAGGGTGCTTCGACACATGGGCATGGCCATTCGACAAGGCGCTCGCTGCATAGGCATGGCCGCTCGACACATGGCAGGGGCGTTTGGCTGGCCGCTCGACGCATTCGGCAAGGGCGTTGTGCATCGACCGCTCGACGCATGGGCTACCTTCAAACGCATGCCTTTCCTACTTTTGTGCCTTCCAACGCATCACCTCCATCTTTCTTCCTTCAGCCGCATGCCATCACCAACAACCCTTCCAACGCATCAACACACAATTTTTATACTTAACCAAATTTTCCAAATTTTTTCCCAAAAGTCAAGCTTTCAAATTTCCTCTTTTCTTCTAATTTCCACCCTTTTCTCTACCATTCCACACTAGTTTCCAAATCAACCTACTCATCACACTGATCTCAATAGAGAACATACTCAAGTAGAGAAATTAGGATTCGGGGTTCACATTTACCTTCCCCTTATAAAAATTTCGTCCTTGAAATTTCTCTACAAGTCCGTCAATTAAACAACTACGGATACTTGTTTCTGATTTGCTCTTCAACTTCCCACATTGCTTCTTCCGTGCTATGGTTTCGCCATAGTACCTTTACCAATGGTATTGTCTTATTCCTTAAGACTTTCTCCTTTCTGTCAAGAATCTCCACTGGTTCCTCTTCATAAGACAAATTTTTTCTCAACTGTACTGGTTGCTCAGGCAACACATGAGTAGAATCTGGTACATACTTTCTAAGCATTGCCACATGAAACACATCATGAATACGAGATAACTCTAGAGGTAAATCCAATCGATATGTCATTGGGCCAACTCTTTCTATTATCTCGTAAGGTCCAATATATCTGGGGCTTAATTTCCCTTTCCTACCGAACCTGAGTATTCCTTTCCACGGAGATAACTTCAGAAATACTTTATCACCAACTTCAAACTCCAATTCTCTTCTCCGCTTATCGGCATAGCTCTTTTGCCTATCTCGAGCCGTCTTAAGATTATCTCTTATAATCTTAACGTTATCTGATGTCTATTGCACAAGTTCTGGACCTATTAATTTCCTTTCACCAACTTCATTCCAGCATATCGGAGTCCTACATGGCCTTTCGTATAGTGCCTCATATGGTGCCATCCCGATACTCGAATGGTAACTATTGTTATACGCGAATTCGATTAATGACGGATGTGTATCCCAACTGCCTTTGAATTACAATATACATGTCCTCTAATGTCTGAATTGTCCGTTCCAACTGACCATCCGTCTGTGGATGAAAAGCAGTACCAAAATATAACTTGGTTCCCATAGCTTTCTACAAACTAGGCCAAAACTTCAATGTAAACCTAGAATCTCGATCTGATACAATTGAAACTGGAGCTCCAAACTGACTCACAACTCGATCAACATACAGCTTAGCTAATTGGTCTAGGGTATAAGTAACTTTAACAGGTAAAAACTTAGCCGTTTTTGTCAATCAATCCACAATTACCCATATACCATCATAGCTCACTGGTGTCTTAGGTAATCCAAACAGGAAATCCATCGTAATATACTCCCACTTCCACTCTGGTACTGGGAGTGGATTAAATAATCCTGTTGGCCTTTGTCTTTCCGGTTTAACTTGTTGACATACTAGACACCTGTCCACATACTCTACTATTTCTCTTTTCATACCAGGCCACTAGTACGATCTCTTTAATGTCCTGTACATCTTCGTACTGCCAGGATGCATAGCATAGGCCGAACTATATGCCTCCTCTAGAATAGCTTGTTTAAGTGTTAAGTCCTTAGATACGCATATCCTACCCTCTTTTAGTAGCACTTTGTCGGCTCTTAATTGATAGTCCGTCCTTAATCCTTTACCTACTTCTTCAACTAACTTCTGAAGATTGGAATCCTTTAATTGTTCACGTAGAATATCTTCTACGAGAGTAGGACATACTTCAAATGAAGCTAGTAATTCTCCTGTTTGATCGATTGATAATGCTATCCTAGCATTATACAACTCATGAATCAGTGTACCCTTTACTGAATTGATACTAGCTCTAGTTGATCTGGTTTTTCGACTTAAGGCGTCAGCTACCACATTTGCTTTACCTGGGTGATAGTCAATGGTACAGTCATAGTCTTTGATCAACTTGAGCCATCTTCTCTGTCTCAAGTTCAGTTCCTTCTGATCAAAGATATACTTCAGACTCTTATGATCTATGAATATATGACATCGCTCACCAAACAGGTAATGTCTCCACAACTTTAGAGCTAACACAACTGCGACTAACTCTAAATCGTGCGTAGGGTAGTTATTTTCATGCTTCTTTAACTGTCAAGAAGCATAAGCTACTACCTTTCCCTCCTGCATCAACACACATCCTAACCTTTGTTGGGATGCATCACAATAGCCTCAAACTCCTTACCTGGTATAGGTAGAGTTAAAACTGGTGCTGACACTAACTTCTGTTTCAACACCTGAAAACTGTGCTCACATTCTGGCGACCACTCAAACTTGCCATCTTTTCTGGTCAATTTTGTCAACGGCAGAGCTATCTTAGAAAAGCCCTCCACGAATCTCTTATAATAACCCGCTAAACCCAGAAAACTGCGTACTTCGGTTACATTCAGGGGTCGTTCCCAGTTGACTATTGCTTCTATCTTTTCGGAATCAATGCTAAATCCATCAGCTGAAACTATATGCCCAAGAAATATGACTTGGTTTAACCAAAAATAACACTTACTAAATTTGGCATATAACTTGCCGATCAAAGTTTGAGACTACAAGGAGGAATTTGTTTAAATGTAAGACCCTAAATATAAGGTGGAAGGTTATTTGGAGAAGGAAAAAAAAAAGTAATAAAGATATTAGGGCAAGATGAAATGGTGAAAGCATTAATATTATGAAAATAAAAAGGATCAAAAGGTGGCCAACGCATGTGGAGGGCCAAGCTTATTGAACGCAAGGCCTAAGAGTACGTGGGAGGCTGGCTTCATGTTGCACTAATCTTTGGAAGCAAGAAGGCTTGGGCAATAGCCGAGGGTTTGCACGCAGCTAACGCAAGGGCATGCACAAGGCATGCGTTAGAGGCATGCGTCGAGTGGGCATGCCAAGCGATCCTGCCTATGCGTCGAGTGGGCATGCCAGGGGCCCAGCCCATGCGTCGAGCCCAAGCGTCCATCCTATGCGTCGAACACTGCCGAGCCTGCCGAGAGGCTATGCCTATGTGTCGATGCCTTGCGTCGAGTGCCTCTGCCCATGCGTCGAGCGGCCAGCCTTTGCTGCGAGCACACTGTCGAACGGCCATGCCTATGCGACCGAGCACGCCCATGCGGTCGAGCAAGCCTTGCGAGCGATGGCCAGCGCCTATGCAGCACGTCCATGGGTCGATGGCCAACGCCTATGCCAAGCGTCATGCGCCCATACCAAGCAAGTCGTGCGGTTATACCTAGTGAGCCATGTGTCGAGGATGAGCGGCCACCCTATGCATTGGTGATGGCTAATTCATGCGATGGTTAAGTGGGATTGCGATGGTAGTAAGTTGTCTTGCTATGCGTTATGGACAAAAGGAAGGCTAATTGATGGGGAAAAGAACCCCAAGGGGAGATGGCAATATTTATGAAATGCGTCCATAAGCCTAACAAATTATAGAGATAAACATTTTTAGGTATTAAGTGAATGAGGTGCCGAAAGAAGGTTCATACAAAGCAATCCTATCACTCTAAGCAGGAGGTGGACAAAGGAGATTACATGCAAAATGGTCTTATCACCCTAAGCAGGAGGTGGATGAAGGAGGTTGCATGCAAAATGAAAATTTTGGCTGGCAAATTAAGGTGAGAACAACTCAAGGCTGTGCTGGAATAGGCTAAGTGTTGGCAGCTTTAAAAAGGGACAAATGTGAGTTGATGTGTCACAAGGGGGTGAGCTTGGGATGGCTATAAATAGAGGGGTTGGACGAGAACAATGCATTCATATCATCACCAAAATCTCTGTGTTGAGAGCTTATTTAGAGTGTTAAGTTTGAGTATTGGGGCTGCCAAATTAATTAGGTTCCGAAGGAGCTGAAGTTTCATTGGTGAAATTTTGGAGTCAGTCCAGGTGCATACGCCCAGCCAGCCAACACGTCCATCACACAGCGCGCACCTTGCGCCTTGCAACGCTGCATCCGTCCATCGTAAAGCAGCGCGCCTTGCACCAACGCATCACACACGCCAGCCCAATGTAGCAGCCCACCGTGCGACGCAGCACACACACCCTGCACTCTTGGCCGGAACGCCCCAGCTGCCTGCCAGACTCCATTGGCCCACACAGTTAAAATAACCTCTAAAGGGGCTGATTTTGGGATTTTGGCTAAGTTTGGAGTGGGGTAAGCTGGTACTTTTATTATATAAAGGTATTTTGGCTATTTTAGCATTATTTATTGATATAACAATTATTAATTGAGGAATTTTCATTGATATGGAGGAAATCTCAGGAAGATATTCTCAAAGTGATTTTAGTAGGAAATCTTGCTTACGGTGAGTGGTTATTTAGTTTTATGCATTGTTATATGAATAAATGCATAGGTAAGTACAAAATGCATGCTTATAATATTATGTTACTTGCCATGATATTGTCTGTGTAATTTCTATGGAAACTAAGATTATACCCGAAATACATAAGTTAGCATGCTTAAAAATGGTACTTGGTGGGAAAATATAGTCGACTTCGGTTGGTAGGAAATGATAGTCAGTGATGACCGGCGGGAAATATAGTCAAGATACCTAAGCATGACTAATGGGAAATAGTTGTTGATGTGCACATTGGCAGGGAAAATGGGTTATAGAAAAGTTTCCATACAAAGTTGTTGTGATTATTAATATATGCATGATGTGAACATGCCAAGTATAGCATGTAACGGAGGATAATGTTTGAATGAGATTACATATGATCATGCATAGATTATAATGAAATTATGATTACGTGATTGACTTCCTAAAAATATGTTTTGTTAAGCTATTGTTATCTTAAAAGACACCACTCACTGGCTTATTAGCTCACGTTTTTCCAAAATGTTTTCTTCTATTTCCACTCCTCCTCTCGCAGGTTGCAAAGTGGAGCATTCAGAAAGGAGTCTACAACTGATAACTTGTAGAAATACAAGTTATTTATGCCACCTTATCTAGATATTGCGGCCAAAAGTTAGTGAATATGCACCGATTGCATGAAAATTAGCCTAGAATTACAATAATTATAAATGTTCGCAATTACACTCACTAACACCATAAAGATGAACGACAAGCCGAATTTTACTCTGTTTTGCAGGAGACCAAGTCACCGCTTGTGCTCAAGGCTCACGAGAAACTGATCAACGTATCTCTGTCACATTGCGCCCGTCAATCAACAATGAAGAGACGATTACCACAATGACAGCGCAATGCTACAATCGATCTCGATCTGTATTTCAACCGCATGCGGTAATAAAAACAACGTCATGATGCAAACCGGAGTCTCCTCATATTCTAAGTTTTCACTTTATTTGTAGAGGTTCATAATTTACTATGTATGATGGGTCAAACACGTATTTTCGAAGCATCCATACATGAAAGACATTATGTATTGTAGAAAGTGTGGGTGGTAATGCCAATCGGTAAGCTACTTGGCCAATACGTTCTAATATTTCAAAGGGTCCAATGAAGCGAGGGCTAAGCTTGCCTTTTCG
>NC_052359.1:18180914-18270083 GCF_009727055.1 Benincasa hispida | reverse complement strand
TCTTCTCAGAATCTCGTTTTCTCCAGTTTTCTCGCTGGTGTGGCTCTCGCTCTCTCCCACTTTCTCGCTCCCGCTCGCTCCCTTATTCATTATCTTTTGGATAATGAATAAATTCCAATTTCAAATTTTTTTTCCTTCTAAATTTCCACCCCTTTAAATAAAATTTCGTCCTGCTTATTATTTGACATTTAGTTTCCTGTATGCGTACAAATCTGGGTCGTTACACCTGCACCTATAAATACCCCATAGATTTCAGAGAAAACGTATGCTACTTGATACAGGGCTAAGTGCTGCTAAATTGTTGAGAGAAAAGGCTGAGCTGAGTGCTTAAATGAAGAAATCGAGGAAGAAGATGAGATAAGACCGAGAGTTGAATCTTAGATCTAACCTGCCAAACACCCGATTGGAAGCTCTGTGCAATGATCCTTGCCACCGGTGGAGCAAGCCTGAGAGGGAAGCTCTTCCTACCATCAAATCCATCCTATCCGGCAAGCAGATCTCCATCAAATCCGTGCCAAGACATTGGCACTTGTTTGTATCTGTTCTATCTTTGTCATCGTTGTATTTTACCGTCTCTTTATCTCTTCATTCACACACCATGTATCAAACGCTTAATAGACATATTAAATGTTTCGATAGCTTTCATTTATCATTTTCTGCCTATTTCCGTTCACCCGTCAATCACTTTCTTCATTATGTCTTCTTAATTCCCTGATAAGCAATATAAATTAACCAAGTACTTAATCTGTGTTAAAGATATAAAATGCGTTTAGCTAATGCATGCTCAACGGCATCTTCACCTGTGAGAGCAGAAGTGAAGATGTCATTCTGATCTATCAAAAGAATGTCAGAAAAATGCGTTACTAAAGCGAGTAGTACTTCCAGACATGGAAGCAACCTTGTGTTCATTACGTTAGTCTCTATTTCACCACAAACATGTGGGAGCGCGGCCGATCACTGAAAGGTGTGCACCAAGGGAAGAGTGGAACAGTATTTGTAGCTTCGATGCAATTAATAACTTACGCTGCTGTTTATATTATTTATTTTTCTCTTTCTATTTTGTTCATAAGACTTGCCGCCACAATCCACGTCTTTACAAAACTTTCACAGCCAGCCTTGACCTAACATCTTGTAACATGAAACCTGTATCTTGTATCATCTAGCTTAGGTTTACTGTATTTTTATGTTATTATCGCATCTTTACTGCTTTACTTTATTTTATCGCAATTTATATACCTGTACAAACACATTTTAAAAGATTGAAAACCTGGTTGCATATATCATTAACATACCACAATAACCTAAATCAGTCCCCGTGTTCGACCTCGGATCACAACGAGAAACTTGCGGTGGAATTACACTTGGTTCCATCGTAAGAAAACTTGTGACAACGCATAGCATACTACGTGAACATCCATAATTAACGCATATCTAAAAGTAGTATCGCATCATTTTGAGCATAGAACATCATACATCCCAGTGTTAGCGTATTATAACAATGTCGACAACAACCACCCAAAACACCAGACTTGGTAATTTCTCAGGGCACGGCTCGGATCATGTAATAGAATAGTATAGGAAAATTTAACTACATGTATGAAATGTTAGATGGTTATTGTGAACATGTTAAAGCTTTTAATAGATAAAGGGAGAAATGTTAAATTAAAATATTATTATAGAATGGTACTAGTATTTCTTCATGCTCTCTTCCAAGTCTTGGGGTAAGGCTAGGGAGGGGGTTTGACAATTTGGTATCAGAGCAAAGGTTTATGTAAAACATGGGAAAAGTTGAGTCTAGCACAAGTATAAATTGAATCTATAGGAAAGAAAAAAAAAGGGGTAGGTTAAAGCCAAAACGACATCGAGAAAAGGCTAACCTAAGGTATGGAAGCCAGATAATATTAGAAAATGGTCTAGGTCGGAACCTGAAAAGAGATAAATATAATGAAATACATTAGAAAAATCTAAAATAAATGACAAAAAAGTTCAGGAAAGGTTAGGAAAAGAAGAGGAATTGCAAACACTAAAGTAGACCCTGAACGGGAAAGTCAAATAAAGAAGTCAATGGTGAGTGTTAACCAAAAACCAAGATACCCGGTTTGTAATAAATATCACTGGGGAAGATGTTGGGAACAAACCCAAAGACGATCACGCACATGTTTTAAGTGTGGCAATCCATGACACTTTAAACGAGAATGTCCCCAGTTGATGAATACTGGAAATATACAATCACCAACCAACCCGGGAGTGAGACCAACGATTGTTGAAGGAGGACAGACTGAAGGAGGAAGAAAAGGAGAAACAGGAAAAATGATGTTGGGAAAACTATATGGGTTAGTTCAAGATAGGGAAGACAATATATCGGTCGTGAGCAAAGGGAAAGAGAAAGTTGTAGATGACTAGGATAAAAGTCGTTGTGTAATAAAACTGTATTAGGAAAATCAATTAATAAAAATTTTGTTATAAAATAAGTTTCGTTTAATTTCGGGGATGAAATTATTTTAAGGGGGTGGTAAATGTAAGACCCGAAATCTAAGGTGGAAGGTTATTTGGAGAAGGGAAAAAAAGTAATAAAGATATTAGGGCAAGATGAAATGGTGAAACATTAGTATTATGAAAATAAAAAGGATCAAAAGGTGGCCAATGCATGTGGAGGGCCAAGCTCATTGAATGCAAGGCCTAAGAGTACGTGGGAGGCTGGCTTTATGTTGCACTAATCTTTGGAAGCAAGAAGGCTTAGGCAATGGCCGTGGGCTTACACGCAGCTAACGCAAGGGCATGCACAAGGCATGCGTTAGAGGCATGCGTCGAGCAGGCATGCCAAGCGCCACTTCCTATGCATCGAGCGAGCATGCCAAGTGCCCAGCCCAGGCGTTGAGCCCAAGCGCCATGCCTATGCGTCGAACGCTGCCAAGCCTGCCGAGCGCCCAGCCTATGCGTCGAACGCTGTCGAGCCTGTCGAGCGCCCGGGCTATGCGTCGAACATTGCCGAGCCTGTCGAGTACCCGGGGCTATGCGTCGAACGTTGTCGAGCCTGCTGAGCGCCTAGTATATGCGTTGAACGCTGCCGAGCTTGCCGAGTGGCTATGCCTATGCGTCAATGCCTTGCGTCGAATGCCTCTGCCCATGCATCGAGCGGCTAGCCTTTGCTGCGAGCGCACTGTCAAACAGCCATGCCTATGCGACCGAGCAAGCCTTGCGAGCAATGGCCAATGCCTATGTAGAACGCCCATGCGTCGATGGCCAGCGCCTATGGCAAGCACCATGCGCCCATACCAAGCAAATCGTGCGATCATACCTAGTGAGGCCGGCATGCGTCGAGGATGAGCGGTCACCCTATGCATTGGTGATGGCTAGCTTTATATGATGGCTAAGTGGGATTGCGATGGTAGTAAGTTAGCTTGCTATGCATTGGTGATGGCTGGCTCATATGATGGCTAAGTGGGATTGCGATGATCTGAAAAACATAACAATTTTTACGGATATGGCCAGTCTTGGCACACGCAAAGCAAGATCGCGCAGTTCCTTTCAGGCATAGACCGCTATGATTTTTACCGCATTCCAGACATCCCATGTTATTTCGGGATCCCACTAAGTTTGTATTATTCAAAGTAATAGAGTGTTCAATATTGTTGTTCACACTATGCTCAGATATTTCTAGGGTTTCCCCTGGGTTAGCGTCGCAGTCTTCCTTTCACGTCCAGGAGTCATTCCACCACCAGTCTTACTTGCTCGGATTCATTTCCTATAGTGGACATTATTCAGGTTACTATCTACTAATCTCTTTATTTCTATTTTCCTTTCGCGCATTTTCCTATGTCCACCTATTATCCCTTACTTCTTTTCCTAACCTTTCATGATCTTTTTGTCATTTATTTTAGATTTTTCTAATGTATTTCATTATATTAATCCCTTTTCAGGTTCCGACCTAGACCATTTTCTAATATTATCTGGCTTCCATATCTTAGGTAAGCCTTTTCCCGACACCGTTTTGGCTTTAACCTACCCCTTTTTTCCTTTTTCTTTCCTCTAGATTCAATTTATACTTATGCTAGACTCAACTTTTCCCAGGTTTTACGTAAACCTTTGCTCTGATACCAAATTGTCCCATTCCTTCCCTAACCTTAGCCCAAGACTTGGAAGAGAGCATGAAGACATACTAGTACCATTCTATAATAACATTTTAATTTTAACATTTCCCCCTTTTATCTATTAAAAGTTTTAACATGTTTACAATAACCATCTAACATTTCATACATATAGCCAAATTATCCTATACTCTTCTATTACATGATTCAAGCCGTGCCCTGAGAAATTACCAAGTCCTGGTGTTTTTGGTGGTTGTAGACTCCTTTCTGAATGCAACATTGGAGTGTGGAGGGAGGGGGAGGGGGGAATAGAAGAAAACATTTGGAAAAACGTAAGCTAATAAGCCTAGTGAATGGTGCCTTTTAAGATAACAATCACATAATCACAATTTCATTATAATCTATGCATGATCACATGTAATCTCATTCAATCATTATCCTCCATTACATGCTATACTTGGCATGTTCACATCATGTATATATTAACAATCACAACAACTTTTTATGGAAACTTTCCTAGAACCCACTTTCCCCGCCAATGTGCACATTGACAACTATTTCCTACTAGTCATACTTAGGTATCTCGACTATATTTCCCGCCGACCGAAGCCGACTATATTTTCCCGCCAAGTACCATTTTTAAGCAAGCTAACTTATGTATTTCGGATATAATCTTAGTTTCCATAGAAATTACACAGACAATATCATGACAAGTAACATAACATTATAAGCATGCATTTGTGCATGCCCTTGCGTTAGCTGCGTGCAAGCCCACGGCCATTGCCCAAGCCTTCTTGCTTCCAAAGATTAGTGCAACATGAAGCCAGCCTCCCACGTACTCTTAGGTCTTGCGTTCAATGAGCTTGGCCCTCCACATGCGTTGGCCACCTTTTGATCCTTTTTATTTTCATAATACTAATGCTTTCACCATTTCATCTTACCCTAATATCTTTATTACTTTTTTTGTTTTTTCCTTCTCCAAATAACCTTCCACCTTAGATTTAGGGTCTTACAATTTACCACCCCCTTAAAATAATTTCGTCCCCGAAATTAAACAAATCTTATTTTACAACAAAATTTTTATTAATTTGATTTGCCTAATACAATTCTATTACATAACGGCTTTGGTAGACACCTCAAGCAAGAGGTGGAAGGGGCTGAAGGTTGGCAATCTTTAAGAGTAACACATGGAGGAGTAAGTGTCGATCTTGGAGGGCCTTTGGATGCCTATAAATAGGACTAAGAACTCCAGATGAGAACTCAATTCTTTTCAAAGAACATAAAGAAGAGTGTTTTGGGAAGAGGCTATGCGTTGATGGTAGGACCATGTGTTGATCAAGAGATTCCAAGAGGGGAGATGCTGTCGGACAGAAAGGTCAGAAAGTAGCATCAATTTGGGAAGAGGGATTCTCCCAGAATACTCGTGCATTTGATGTGATTCCAAGGCCATCTGAAAGCTGAAAGAGTCTAGTTTTCATGGTGGGGCTGCTGAAGAAGAAGCTCCAAGGAATCAGGCTGGAGAAGGAGGACAAGACCAAGGGGTCGAGCTGTTAGGTGAGTTGGGCCAGTCTTGATGTTTTGATGATTTTGGCCAAATCACGAGAAGTTCTGAGCTAATATTTTAGGGTAAGATTCCTGAGACATTTTAGAGCATATGTTTAGAAGGAAGTATCTCTAGATAAAGCCTATAACTATGAGTAATCTGAGCTTTAAGTTGAATCTGGATTTTAGGGTTCAAAAGGGCGCTCGAGGTGACAAAGGAACTTCTAGAGAGAATGGTTCCTAAACGATCAAGGTGAGTGACTAAAATATTTAAAATGTTTTAAGAAACCATGTGCTAAAACAAGATCTTTCATATAAAGACATGTTTTCTAAGTTTTATTAAGGAAAGTCATTTTATGACTAGTTTTATTTGAAACTCGATACCGAAGGACGGTTGAGAAGGTATCCGAGTAGCTCGATACTGAAGAACACAGTTGAGAAGGTATCTGAGCAAAAGTACCCAAGTAGTGGGTACTGTTATTTCATAAGAATCAGTTTTCTGGTCACTCACTAGGCTTTATAGCTCATGCTTTCCAAATGTTTTTCTTTTTCTTCCCAGGTAGCAGAAGGTGAGGAGTTCCAGGGTACTGCTAAGGTCAAGGTCTGCCACATGCCACAGTTACACTTCCGGAGGGTTTTACAGTTGTTGTTGTAAATTTTATAGATAAGTCTTGGAGTTGTATAAACGTTATATCGTTGTAATATAAGATGGGCCTACTTAATCCGCTGTAGTTTTCCTCCTTAACTTAATCAGTTGGTTGTTGAAATTGTTCATTGGTATCAGAGTTATTTTCGCAAGAGTTATTAGGCAGTAAATGTCAACCAAAGAGTTGATAACTACTGTCAGTCACGCCCTTTTCCTAGGCTCAAAAGGTAGTCTAGGGTGGGGTGTGACACATTTGGTCAAAGTCAAACCTTGACCAAAAAGTCAACATTTTGACTTTTTATGATTTTTTCCGTGTTGACTAATTTTGACCTCTCAAGCATGAATCTGCATTCATTTTCTCGAAATTCAAATCACATTTGAATATAAGGTCGGTCAAAGTTTGACTTTTCAAAGTCAAAAGTCAACGCTTTGACTTTTTACATCTTTGACCATTTCCATTATTTCCGAGCTTCCGAATATGAACATATTCATATTCTTGATATTTAAAACACATTTAAATATTAAAGTTGTATCTCTAAACTGAAAAACTCGACCACTATATCATATATACTTGTCAGTTTCTCTCTCTTCACCTAATTCGAACAATTCGAATTATTCTATCATACTGTTCTAAGTTTATTCCATATGAGCTAGTAGGGGAATCTAATGAACCTATAGATCATGAGCTCCAACGATCCGAGATTAGCTGGCTAAACTCTTTAGACGGAGCTAATCAACATTCGTTAACTAACGGGTCATTCCACTATAGTCTCATAGTTGCACTCCCCTCACTATAGATATACTTGTGTCCATTTGATATAACCATGATTAGTAAGCTAATCCTTCACAGGTTGTTCGTAATCTCGACTGGGTCATAGAAACCGTTTTACCCCTAAGACTACATCTTGTTCCTTAAGTTCCACTAATCCTCTAATGAACAATTGGTTTAAGGTCCAACCTATAAACTGAATCCCTCTAGGGCCAAGGAGAGGGTGGAGCCCCTTGTTCAAGACTTGAATTCAGTACTAAAGAGAACAACCTATCTACTATCCCTATAACGGGTAGGAGTGAATTTCGTCTTGCACCCTATGTTCCCAACTATCCACCCGATCTTACCCCTGAAATGGGAGGCTTATTAGGCCAGCGATGATGAGTTGCCCTCACCTATGTAGATCTAAGGATAATTCCGAGTGAACAGGAGTTCATAGTTACCTCGGTCATCAATTAACGAAATAGTTAGTTTTATACATAAAACGACATTTAGAACGTAAAAAGTGACTATTTCATGGTTCAGTCTTATGCAAACTCATTGCATAGGATGCCCCCACTCACATATCTCTATATGAACGATTCAGGATCACATCGTTTGTACTAACTACAAAGTGGCCGCATCCATAGTATCCCCAGAATAAGGCGCCCAACCTTATTCCTATACTATAGATCATTTTGGCTATATATTTGAACTTGATCCACATTTATGTCACTACATAAAGTTCAAACTACATTAAATAGCCTTAGGACCTTAGTTTATTGGATTCAAGATTACAATTTCAATAACAACTTTATCGAAAAATAAAACAAAATATGTTTATTAATTTACAAACTACGAGTTTTAAGACATAAAATCCAACAAATGATATAAATATGATTTATGTCTAATAGAGGAGAAAAGGACTATGGTTTAAATGTTGCATATGATGTGATATTAAAACTATTGGTTATAAATATAATATGATAAATTGATTATTATATTTATTTATAATTAAACAATTATGAGATAATTGTTAGTGGTTTTCTCCGTAACCATGAATGAAAGTGGGAGGTTGCATTCAGTTTTCATAACTGAAAGGATAAAATGGAAATAGTTTCGATTTTGGAAAGGTATTGAAGTATCGCTTAACAAGTTGTACACTGCCTATCGTTTAGCTCACAAGAGCCTACACGACAGTCTCAAGTGTTTCTTAAACGATCGTATAGCTTTTACTACACGATCATGCGCCTGAGCGAGTTTCATTAAACGATTGTCTAAACGATCAAACCTGATTACCTAAATGATCATGCAACTTTTCTAAACGATCAAGCACCAATCTATACGATAAACACAAACCTCTCCCACTTGCTTGGCCATTGAATATGATCGCTCTTTCCTCCTTCCCTCTACCAAATCCAACAGAGCCCACACCTACTAGATTCTCACTCCGAGAATACCAAGGTCACTGAGTGGTGGTGTCCAAGTTGTTGCTTGTTCGTGTAGAAGACCAGTCGATGTTGAGCAACAGCGAGAGATTTGGATAGACGATTGGCTTGGCGATCACAGCGACAGAGAGAGAGGTGTTTTTCCAAGCAAGAGTGAGAGAAGGACAGAAGAAGACTTCTTCAAAGGTATGTCTCTTGTTACTTTGTATTCAATTGTTAAAAGCATGCCATAATTTGTTCTGAAATGCATAACTATTGTGTATGTTTGTGAATGCTTGTATTTCTGTCACAATGAATTTAGAACGCTCTTGCTTCCGCTAATAGGTACTCTTTGATAAGAAATCTTTCAAATAAGTTCTTGACTAAAAACGGTAACTAAATGACTATAGGAATAAGAGTTATTATGGGGTTAGTATTTAATCAATAATGTCTTGCTACAGTGAAGGAGTATTTAACTGCTTCTCGCATCTATTCTGACTCATTAAAGTATCATTGCAAATGAATAATGAAATTTGGGTACATTATTACTTTTGCTAAAATTTGATCATATTTAAAAGAAATTTACATATTTTGATTTGTTTATATTTTCAGCATGTCAAATTCTTCTAAATTACTCGCTTCCGATATGTTTAATGGTTTTAATTATTCAACATGGAAACCGAACATAAACACAACACTAGCAGATGATGATTTAAAGTTTATTTTAATAGGAATGTCCTCTATCTCCTAACTCATCTGCAAACCAAAGAGTTTGGAATGTATATGACAGATGGATAAGGACAAATAAAAAGGCCTGAATCCTTATCTTAGCAAATATGTCCGATATACTAGCTAAGAAATTTGAGAGCATGGTTTCTGCTAAAGAAATCATGGATTCATTACAAACATTATTTTGACCATTTGTCAAGAACGATATTCTCAAAGAAGGTTATAACTATGACATAAATGATAGAACCTCTGTTAATGAACATAATCTGGATATGTTAAAAAACGCAAATGTCATAGATGAGAAAACTAAGAAAGCACAACAAAGTAAATATGATTTACTTGTCATTGAGACATATTTAGTGGAAAATGATAAATTACCCTGGATATTAGATTCAGGTGTCGCTAATCATATATACGCTTTTGCTCAGGAACCTAGTTCCTGGAGGCAACTTGCAAAAGGTAACACAATCTTTAAGGTAGGAACTGGAGAGGTTGTCTAAAAAGTATCTGAAAAGTGCTTTTATTACTTTCAAATTTAGAATTATTATTGCTAGTTTTGTTTGGTTTGATGTGGTTTATTGAGTAATTTCAGGAAACTAAGCATCAGGAGCAATTTGTGCAAAAATGATAAATAAATAAATACAATTAAAAAAAAAAAAAAAAACCTCAAGGCAAAAGTCCAAGATTTGAGTAATTGCAGGTCAACTACGAAATTAGAAAGGAACCAAGGACCAAAAGTGAAGAAAAGAGGCCAAATTTGGAAGTCAATTCAGGGAGCTAACGTTGAACTAGGGTTGCAACGCTGCCTCCCCAATGCTACAAACCCGAGAGCACAAAATAGGGCAGCGTCACAGCATTGCGACACTATGGATGGCACGCGTGTTTTGCAAGGACGCTAGCGTTGTGACACTGACTATAGTGTTGCAATGCTGCGATTCGTTTATAAAAAGAATAGTGCACCATCACACAAAAGAGAGGCAAAGCAGAATAGAGAAATTGCAACAGAAAGCTTAAGAAATTGATTAAGAACTGAACCCAAAGCTTTTTGGAGATAAATTGGGAGTGTTTTTTGGACATAACGTGACTAGAAGATCAATCTGAACGTGAATCTTTGCCAGAGATCAATCTGGAATTCGTTGGCAAAAATCAAAAAGATCGTGATTGGGATTCGGTTACGGTGAAGGGGAGATTGTTTCTCTAAGTCTTTGCATTATTTTGTTGCCATGATGAATTACTTATGTTTTTGGATTAATATTTTTGAAATCATGTGTGGCTAAACTCTAAATTCTAAGGTGTGATTAAATTTTTGGGTTGTTTTAATGAATTGTTGACATTGTGATTGATTGATTATTGCATAGGTTTCTAAATTATTTGTGCTTAATGCTTTTGGTTAACTGACCATTAATGGATTGATTTAGGGCTAATTAGATTGCTCGAGAGAGAGTTTAATATGCTAGACCTAATAAAATAGATTGTTATTCAAGATTGCATGAGAATGAATTACGAATAATAAGAGGTGCAATTGAAGGGTCTTAATGCAACGCTAGTTTAAGCAATAGAGGAGATTCGGGTTGATAAGCTAGGGTTAGAATGGAATGAGCTTGAGAAAGGATTTCTTGATTTTAGAATAGCTAGCCCCAATCTATCATTTTCAATCAATTGCATGTCATAATTCATTGTATTCCCTTAATGAAACAATACCCTTGCAGTAAGTAGTGTTAAAAGAAATGTCCACATAAGATATAGACAAATTAACAAAAGAGTTGTTGATCAAGTTGGTCCTTCAACAAGAGGAGTTGATGAAACTAGTACTTCATATCCTTCTCAATAGTTGAGAGTGCCTCAACATAGTGGGAGGGTTGTTCAACTGCCTGACCGTTACATGGGTTTGATAGAAACTTAAGTTGTCATACCAGATGATGGCTTAAAGGATTCATTGACCTTTAAACAGGCAATGGAAGATGTGGACTAAGACCAATGAATAAAAGTCATGGACCTCGAAATGAAGTCTATGCACTTTAATTCAGTCTGGGAGCTTGTAGATCAGCCAGATGGGGTAAAAACTATTGGTTGTAAATGGATCTACAAGAGAAAATAATACCAAGCTGGTAAGGTACAGACATACAAAGCTAGACTCGTGGCAAAAGGGTTTATCCAAAAAAGAGGGGTGGACTATGAAGAAATCTTTTCTCTAATTTCCATGATTAAGTCCATTAGAATACTCTTATCCATTGCTGCCTAAATATGGCAAATAAATGTCAAGGAAACCTTTCTGAACGGCTATCTTGAAGAAAGTATTTATATATCTCAACCAAAGCGGTTTATAGAGCAGGGTTAAGAACAAAAGGTTTGCAAGTTTAAGAGATCCATTTACGGTTTAAAACAAGCATCTCATCCTGGAATAGGAGATTTGACACTGCGATCAAATCTTATGGCTTGGAATAGAATGTTGACGAACCTTGTGTTTACAAGAAGATTGTTAACAAGATTGTAGTTTTGCTGGTTTATA
This sequence comes from Benincasa hispida, assembly GCF_009727055.1. NCBI lineage: Eukaryota > Viridiplantae > Streptophyta > Magnoliopsida > Cucurbitales > Cucurbitaceae > Benincasa > Benincasa hispida. The sequence goes on along the minus strand of NC_052359.1, from coordinate 18,258,394 downwards.
TGTTGATGATATTCTACTAATTGGAAATGGGATAGAATTTCTAGCCGACGTTAAGAGATGGTTGACATTGTAATTCCAAATGAAGAATTCGAGAGATACACAATATGTTCTTGGAATCCAAATAGTTCAAAATCATAAGAATAAAATGCTAGCGTTATCTCGGGCATCTTATATAGACAAGATGTTATCTAAGTATAAAATGCAAAATTCCAAGAGAGGCATGTTACCTTCCAGGTAAGAAACAATGTCCTAAGACACCTCAAGAAGTTGAGGTTATGAAATGAATTCCCTATGCATTAGCATGTCTAGACATATTCTATGTAGTTGGAATAGTTAGCACATATCAATCCAATCTTGGATATGATCGTTGGACTATCGTTAAGAACATCCTCAAGTATCTTTAGAGAATGAGGGACTATATGCTCGTGTATGGTACTAAGGATCTGATCCTTACTAAATACACTGATTCTGATTTTCAAACCGATGTGAATTCAAGGTAATCTACTTCGAGATCAATATTCACTCTAAATGAAGGAGCTATAATATGGAAGAGTATAAAGCAAAGTTGTATTACTGATTCCACCATGGAAGCGGAGTATGTAGCTACATGTAAAGTAACCAAGGAGGCAGTATGGCTTAGAAAGTTCTTGACCGATTTGAAAGTGGTTCCAAATATGCATCTACCAATCACCCTCTATTATGATAACAGTGGATCGATTGCAATTCCAAAGAACCAAGAAGTCATAAACGCGGAAAGCATATTGAGTGCAAATACATCTCATCAAAGAGATAGTACACCGAAGAGACGTGATTGTCACGCAGATAGTCTCAGAAGACAATTTAGCTAATCCATTTACAAAGGCCCTCACAGCTAAGGTATTTTAGGGTCAACTAGTCAGACTAGGACTACAAGATAGATAAAGCTAGGGCAAGCGGGAGAATTAATGGGTATATGATGCCCTAGTTTACTGTATTTGTATTTATTCTCTCATACTCAACATTGTATATATGTATTTACTCTCTCATACTTAACATTGTATATATTTGTATATATGTAAATCCACTGGAGTTTAGTCCAAGTGGGAGTTGGTTGGGTTGTATGTCCTAAAACTCGCAGTTTGTACAGTTAAACATATTCTAGTTGCAATAAAGATATTATCGAGATTTATGCAATAAAACTATTATTGAATATGTAAATTGCACTTGTAAAGCTTAAATCCAATAAACTACACGAACTCTTGGCTATAACATGAATACTTAAACCTTATGTGGAGACATAAAAGAGGATCAGGTTTGGGTATATAGCCAAAACGGTCTATAAGTATAAGAATAGTGTTGGGTACCTTATCTTGGGGACACTACGGACGCAACTCGCTTTGTATTTGATACAAACAGTGTGATCCTGAAATCGTTCATGTAGAGACATGTAAGTGGGGCATCCTATGTAAAAGATGTTTGCATAAGACTGGACCACAAAATAGTCACTTTTTCTTTATAACTATTATTTATTGATTATATTGATGATTTCATATTGATGACCTAAGGTATCTCGATTTTAATCCTGAGCTAACTATGAACTCCTATTTAATCGGGATTATCCTTTAATCTGTATGGGTAAGAAAGGCTCAATAGCACCACTCAATAAGCCTTCCATTTTAAGGCTAAGACCGGGTAGATAACCGGAGACATAGTCTTGCAAGATGGAACTCACTCCTACCCGTTTTAGGATTAGTAGATAGGTTGTTCCCTTAAGTACTGAATCCTAGTCTTGAACAAGGGGTCTCACCCTCTCTATGGATGAGAGTGACTCGATTTATTGGTAGGACCGTAAACCAATTGTTCATTGGTGGATCAATGGAGACTTAAGAAGCAAGATGTATTACAAAAGTAAAATGGTAATTTTGATCCAACTGTTAATACGAACAACCTGTGAAGAATCAACTTACTAATCATGGTTAAATTGAGAAATATATCTATAGTGAGGAGAGTGCAGCTACGGGCTTTAGTAGAGTGACCCGGTAGTTAACAAATGTTGATTAATTCGATTTAAAGAGTTCAACCAATTAATCTCTGATCATTGGAGCTCATGATCTGTAGGTCTATTAGGTCCCCTACTAGCTCATAAATGGACTAAACCTTAGAATAGCGTGATGAGAGAATTTGAAATGTTTAGATTCAAATTAAGGAAATTATGAATTATTTATGATATAATTAAACATTTTATTATCAAATTAAACAAAATTGGAGAATTGAATAATATTTAAATATGATTTAAATATTAATTGCATGAATAGAGATTCATGTTTGTGGAATTGGTGATTTAATAATTTAATAATAGATATTATATTATTAATTAATTGTTTGAATTAATTTTATTTAAAATTGAAATTTTGAATTTTGTGAAAATGCAAGTAATAACAAAATCAATTTTATTTTAATTTAAGTTTGAAATTTAAACTAAAATTGATTAAATAACCTTGTGCGGGATTTTTCCACTCAATCCACCTAAAATTCCACTTCCATTGATAGTGGTTTTGGTGTCAGACCATGGTGAAATGGTGTGGCATGTTGCATTTGATAAAAAATCAAATTCACTTCAGCTGCAAAGGGCATGCAATTTTGCTAAAATTCTGAGATTTTTGGCTTCTTCAACCCTTGAACACCAAAGTCAGTCCCTCTGAAATTCCCTAAAATTGCAGCTCATTTTGGATCCCACAATCCAATCTAAGGTCCTAGAAAATAGTAGGTAAGATCAAGTGGTGGTCTACAACTTGTTGGAGAAGAGAATTCAAGCTGGAATTGTAGGATTGAAGAGTTCTTCAAAGTTAGTCTCAAAAACCCTATTTCTTAGTTTTGAACATGCTTACTTTGCTAAAATTGATGAAATTTGAGTGCTTAAGATCCAAATTGTTCCGCTTGTTGATTGTCAACACCAACAATTCATGATGCCATTGACATTTTGCTTAACTTGGAAAAATTGGTTGTTCCTCTGGCGAATAGTCATCTGAGTTCTCCTCCATTGGGTCCCTCTACTTTTGGTTGTAATCAGGGTGTGGCTTTCTCCTCCTCTATGGAGTCTGATGATGGTAGTTCTGGTTCTAGTTTTAGTCCTTCGGTAAGACAGTCCCTGATTCTTCTGATGGCAACATTCCCATCACTCAATTAGGGAAGATGAAAAAGTGGTCTTCTATGTCTGCGTCTACTAAGTGTGGTCCATCCACTCATACTCGGTCCAAAAGCACTCCCTCTATGTAGCAAAGTGTTGATTCAGTCTCTGACTCGTCTGTTCAACTCTCTGAGTCAAGTAGTGAAGATGATGTTGCTATTGTTAGGAATAATTTTTACACCAGGATTGGTCGTCGAAAAATTCCTCCTAATGTCCCAATTGTTCTGATTGACGATATATCTTTCCATAGTGAGGATAATGTTCAACGTTGGAAATTTGTGGTGCAACGTTGTATCGTTGATGAGAAAACTTTTTCTGACCAGACCAAATCATGTTTGAAAATTATGGATCTTCTTCAACATGTTGGACTTCTTAAGACTGTTGTGAACCTTAGTCCTTTTTATCCTCAGTTACTGAGAGAGCTTATTGTCAACCTTCCCTCTAAGTTTGATGATCCCAACAATCCAGACTATAAGAAGATTCACACTCATGGTAATTGCTTCTTCATTTCTCCTGCCACTATTAATGCTTATCTTGGGCGTACAAAGTCTCCTCCTTTGGGTGATTCCCATCCTTCTGTTGAGGAGTTCATTGCTGAGCTTACAGGTGGTACTTGATCTAAGTGACCCACGTCTGGTCAGTTATCTACTTATACTCTCAATGTGAAATATGCTATTCTGTTTTGCACAGGCATTGCAAATTGGTGCCCTTCAACGCATGGTTCCAGTCTCTCTCCTTCTCTAGCTAGTCTTTTGTATCAAATTGGTATTATGTCTACTTTTAACTTTGAAGTATTTGTGTATAACCAGCTTTTTAGGCATGCTGACTCTTTTGCTATCAAGCTACCAATCAATCTTTCGAGGATTTTCTTTGGTCTTCTTTTATCTCAATGTCCAATTATCCTTGGCCCGAATGATGCTCCTAGACCCATTCCTAAGCTTCTTAACCTCTACTACAAGATTTTTCGGGGGACTTATGCTCTGGACAATGTGCACAACATTCATCCTCCCAAGGCCTCTAACATTCCTCTTCTAGAGGATCTTTAGGTCCCTGAAGGTGGTCTATTGATTCTTACTGAGTTGGGCACTCTCATCTTCCGCATCTTATCTGTTGAGTATCGCTCTCTAACCACTATTATATGTGATTTGACCGATCGAAGAGCTGAAATTGATGCATTGGTTCATCTTCTCAGCGTGTCTCTTCCGTGCTCTAATGTCGCCTCTTCTTCTCAACCACCTTCGACTGATTGATTTTCTTCTTGGAAAAAGGGGGAGATGGATGTGGTTGTGTTGTTTTGTGGATGTGGATGTTGCTTGGCCTGTTTGGTTTGTTGTGGATGTGGGGTTGTTTTGGTTTTTGTTTTTTCTTGGCTTGTTTGTTTTGTTTCATTTGGGTTGTATTGTATTTGTTGTTGCCCAAGTTGCAATTTGTGTTTCCTCTTAATGAAGGGTTTAGTTTCTCTATTCAGTTCTTTGGTTGTTTGCCATAAAAGAAAACCATATGCTAAAGGGAGGGTTTGTTATTATTGAGATTGGCCGATAATATTTTCTTTTATTTAGTTGGAAATCTTGTCTCTGACATGGTTATGTTATTCTTTCCTTATCAGTGACGGATTTGTTGGAGAGATCTTTTCCTTTTATTCTTGACCCGGTGTTGGTCTTGTTCCATGTATGGTTTGTATTTATTAGTTGGTTTTGGTGTTTCTCGGGTAAGCCGTCTTTTGCCTTGATCAGAGTTTCTTCTTTCGAAAAGGTTTTTGTATGAAGATTATGATATTGTACGGTGGTTTATCTTCGTGAAGTAGAACGGTGGTTTTCTGTGAAGCATAATCTATTCAAGCAGTTTATTAGTAGAGTTGTTCAAGGCATCAGGTGAGTGATTATTCATCTGGCAGGTGAAGATAAGGCAAGGTCATTGTTGTAGCAACAGATTTAGGGGAGCCTAAATCTGCAAACTCATTTAAAGCAATACTCATGTTAAGGGAAGCCTAACTTGCTCACTAGTAATTCAATTATGTGTAAGCTGATTTTATGTAATTTTAGTTGAAGTATATGTTGTAAAACTAGGCGAAGAGCCTCCCAGACGTAGGTGTAGTTACACTTTACTGGGTTAACAATTCTTTATGTTCCTTCTCTCTTATCTCTCTTCATATAGTTTTAAGTTCTACCTGTCTCTCAATTCATTTATGCTGCAAAAGCATCTTGTTCCATAACCAATTTATCATCAAAACCTTTGACAGAAGACAAGCGAAGGCGCAGAAGCAAAATTTTATAAAACAACTCAAAATGTAACTGTTGCCCGAGAAGGTAGACTATTAATATAATATCATCAACAAAATATTTAGCCACTATTTACTAGAGTGCCAAGGGAAAGTATATATGAAAAATCCTAAGGGTTTGTGACCCAACTTATACTAGGAAGCAAAGTGAACACTGAAGAGTATAACTAAAGTTAGAATCACAAAATGTTGATCACATAGTATTGAAGGCATGCGAGAAGAAAGCTAACATCATATATTAATCCAACAATAAGAGATAAAAAGTTTAGTATCTCGATTACCAAAGTTCCCAAAAGAGATTTCCTAAAATCAAAATCCTAAAAAATTCAACCAACCAACTTCAGGTTCCCAACGAATCAAATAAGGCCAATAAAGTAAAATCAAGGAATACATGAAGCAGTTCATTTGACTCGACAAATCTCTATACAGCCAATATCCATTTATCTGAGTTTGAGTTCAATAAAATGAAATAAAAGGTCCATTGAAGTTGATGAAGTTCTGAAATTTGATTTTTTTAAAAAAGCATTATAAAGCCTTTTCAAAATAAAATAATCCAGACAAAAACACAAATCTTTTAAAGCAATTAAAACAAATACATACAGATAAATTTCAAACCTTATTGATTTTGCGAAGATTAGATAAATCCTGTCCTTGAGTATGTCTTTAACCAACTCTTGTACTATGTGCACATCACCTATAAGCAGATATCCAAATGCAATATCCTAAAGAAAAAATATTAGAAAAGAAAAACATATGAATTTCTGTACAATTATCGTTAAACAATTATAGAACACTTGTAGCAAGAAAATAAATCCACACGTCCAAATCACACCAAATCGCAGCACAAAGAAAATTAGGATTAACAAAATACCATTCTAATTTTCATAACACATGCAAACTGATCTGATTCCCTTTCCCTTTCATTCTCAATTTCTTTCAGTAAGAAATCCAGACAAGATTTGATTAAAAAAAAAAAAAAGATGGAATGCGAAGCTATGAGAATATGAGAAGACTTACACCAAGATGTATAGTGGTGTGGCTCTATGGCCTACATCCACACTAAGAATCAGCCGTGGAAGATCTTCATTCAAGGTCACCATAAAAAGGGAGCACTTACAGAGTAAGAACAGGTATGAGAACAATCTCTTTTTTACTCCTTTTCTAATTCACTCACAATTTAATCTCTCTCATTTTACTCACTTTTCAACTATATTAATTCCAAATGTAAAAACAGAGAGTCATAACAGAAAATAAAACTAAGTTTTGTTTTGTAGTTGTTGAATGTTAGTAAAGGAAGGTGTGGGCCATAGTGAGTGAATTTCTTTAGTCTTCAACTCAGCTCAATTAAAAGGTAAGTATAAATTCACACTTTATTCTGAAATTCAATGGAAAAGTGTTAAATAACTGAATTTTTAATCCATTTAGTTCGATTTTGTGAGCTAAATTTTCAAGTGTGATATAATTTTGAAGCTTGAATAAACTAAAACAATGCATTGTTCTAAAAACATTATTAGGTTTGCTACCTTAATCAGAAAAATAGCTTGAAATCTAATTGGTAACGACGATCTCCCCAATTTGACAAACAGACAAAATCCAAACGAGTACGCAAGAAAAAAAATTCAGAGCCACAATAATCACTCACATCGATGAAATCGTCGATTATACAAGTGGGCAAAATTCTAGCTTCGTCGAAGGTGAGGCGGAGGAATCCTTTGAGCTTCGTCGGCGTTTAAGTCCTGCCCTAGAAAAGGAGTAGCGAAAACAAGACTCCATGGTCAATTCAACAAATTTGTAGCTTTAACAATTCTCATCGATGGTGAAGGTTGGGTTCTAAGAGAAAAACGGGTGGGTTTCAAGTGAAGAAATTTGGGATTTGAGAGAAATAGGGTTGAGCTTTGAGAGAAAGAAGATGTGAGTTCTACGTGTAGAGATGAAGAAAGGAAAAAGAGAAATAGAGAAATAAAAGAAGGGTTTTGCATGTCGATGGAAGGATGAGGCTAGTGGCATCAGGCGGATAGTTTCTTATTTTTTAACGCGCCCCCAAATTTCATTTATAACATTTTTGCGCCTTTTTTTTCGGTGAGGTTCCATAGCTTATTTTTTAAAAGCTATATAATAAGTCATATTTGTTGTAGTGTTTACCCTTGTCTATGACATCTTTCCTAGTTTGAGACATCATTGTGATTCATTTTTTATTTTCGAAACCATAATCCATCAATGGTAATTTGAAAAGTTGATCCAATTTGATTATGTTTGTTGTTGTTTATTTGTATTTCGCTGAACAATAGGGCCCACCTCCAAATCTGTACTCAAAACGCACAATCTGATTGAGGAATGGAGGGTGCTCAATGTAATTGTATTTGAAAATTATGTGGGATCCACTACCTTTACCGTTACAAATATTGTAGAAGAATTATGAATATGTACCTTTATCTTTATTGATTGAACCTAAATGGTATAGGTAAGAAGGCAATGCAAAGCAAACACTTCAAAGTAAATAGTCTCAATCATAATCAGATTACGGTTATAAAATTAAACATGATCCAAAAAAAATCTAATTACATATGTGATTGAGACCTATTACGATTGATCCATCAGTGAAATTCTTTTGCAATTGTTACGGATGATTTTGCACCGAAGAGTATGATTGACATCTAGAGCAAATAGGAACAATAAAATCAAGAAAAGAGCATGATACAAGATGAAAGTAGCAACTTAGGACCAAAATGAGCCTAGGAAAATGAGGTATGTGCTCATCCTCGGCCACGCCTTGCCAAATACCTAACGAGGCATGCTTTATACATGCCCCAGCCCAAGAGATCATTTTAGGCTCAAAATATGGCATAAGGAAGATGCTCGGCCTCGACCAAGACTGAAGCCAACACTAACCAAACATGAAACCAGTCACACCTCTCAGCTCGATAGGTTATTTAATTATCTTGAGGCGACTCTAAAACCTTAGGGAACAACCTAGGTCAAATTTCTCTATAAATATATCATTACGACTTTATATGAGGTAACTTAAGTCCTATTCTAAAAATTCCTAATTTCCACACTCATTCACTCTTTGACTTAAGCATCGGAGTGTTTATAGAAAGTACCACACCTGCAGGTTTTCTCTTTTGCAAGTCACATTCTTTTCCTTTTCAAAAAAATTCACTAGTGGTGTCACATAAAGATCAGGTGTGCTTTCCCCTACTCAAAATTTGACATCAAAAGTTGGCGCGTCCCTGGGGAAAAAAGTATTTTACTAACAATCTATATACCTTACAAAGCATGAGTAATAAGGATGAGAACAAAACTTGGATGAAGATAACTCATACCAAGATCAGCACCTCGCGGGAAAGAAGAAATCAAACGCCACCTCGACCCGAGGGAAAGGTTGTTTTAGATTGCCAGATACCTCTTGATATGAAGAAATGCACGACAAGGCCAAACAGAATCAATGAACAAAAATTAGTGGTGCAGATTGTGATGAGGAGATCAAGATGAGGCCCAAGTGATCAATACTGAGGTCAATGCGACCAATACCGAGGCTAAGGAGATCAAGTTGAAGTAAATTATCAAGGCCAAGGAACCAATGTTGAGACTAAAGAGACCAAGTTGAAGCAAAGAGACAAGGTCGAGGCGACCAGTGCTGAGCTCGATGAGATCAAGTTGAAGTGAAGAGACAAGGTCGAGGCTGGGGAGACCAAGTGGAAGCAAAAAACCAAGGCTAAAGACCCAGAATTATTGATGGAACATGAATTTACGATCAAAATTTGTTATGAAGCTCACAAGGCCGATACTCAATCTTACCGATGGAAAACTAAGTTGCTCGAGGTTTAGGGGCAAACACAAATTTTAACTACATATTCTCATTAAAGTGCTTATGAAGATGAAATAATGATGCCAATCTCCTTATGGATGAAATAAGACGAAATAGGCCATGGACTTGGATCTACCAAATGATGCCCATCTCCTTATGGATCAAGACCAGACATGATCCTGACAATCTCGGGACGGGACCATACACCCACGACACAAGTAGAATACTTCTTAGTAAGGTAGAAGGTCTTCCTATTTGACCCGAAACCGATCGATCTAACCATGAGCAAGTTGAGTCGTAAGGCCTACATCTACTCTTCTAGTGAAGTTAGAAAAAAGCCTACTAACCTCCCGGCCTCTCACTTCGTTTCGTTCTTCTTCTGTATCGTCGAGCAGCTCCTCCATGCCGTGGCTGTGGAGGTAGGGCTGCTGCCGCCTGATAAAACTCTTTATAGATTCTAGAATAATAGAAGAATTTTTTTTATTATATTTTTCTAAAAAATGATAGATAATATAATCTCGTTTTGTTATTTTTTTCTTTTATTATTATAAGCCAGCCACTCAGCTTGACGAGCGAATCGTTATCCTTTATCGAAGGATGAAGATTATCCTTGAATGTTCTCTTTAATGAGGTCGCCCGGCTTCAATGTTCTCAATTACAAGCATCTCCGGGGCATAATCTTTTCGCTTTCCCATGTGCGGAAGCGGCACCGAAAGCTCAATCAGACCGAAAGGCGTGGTCCAAGAGAGAAACAAGAATTGAGAGCGAAAGCACATCCGATCTGAGGCCAGACTAACTATACTAGCAAACCAAGAAAGCACCAGACTGCTCTGGAATAGGTTAATCGCCGGTTTGAGATCCAGTTTCAGTTGGAGAAGCTTTTCTTTTGATGGTGATCCCCGTTTTTCTGAAGGAGTCGTCATTTTCTATCAGGAATGCTATGTCCGCGGACCCGCCCTTCGAGCGATGAAACTAGTTGAGACTGACTTGTCGAGGCCAACCTGCCAAATTCTAGACCAACCTTGGTAAGGATAGGTTTTTGTAAGTTGTTAAACGTCATACTCAAGCAAACATTTTCTTTAAAAAAAATGTTCCTCGAGTGGATGGCTACATAGGGGATATGCTTCCCTATTAAACAAAAAGCATAAGATCTCCAAGGCAAACATTAAATTAATTCCATGTGACGACTTCAAATCTGATGAATAGTTAGGGATATCCAAAGCAAATAAGTCAAAACCAACCTCACCCAAAGGATTATAAAAGGAAGAAACAACAAACCACTAAACCATAAATGGGTAGCTGAGGTTGAGCTCAACAGAGGATGTACACTAGATGGTCGAGGCTGAGGCAAAAAATGACGCATTCTATTTTAGGAGTTACACATTATGCGGTTAAGTTTTTTTTTTTTTTTTTTTTGTTGCAACCTGAGAACTCATTCTTGATAAAGAATAATAAATCATTAGACAGACGTTGAACTAAAACCTGGGTAGACAAGTTGAGGCTAACCTTGGCCAATCTTCTTCTATTATTAGCATGTGCTCGACATAATTCTACTATTACATGGTCATACACATTCTCTTAATCTTGATCAATATGCTTCCATTAGTCACAACTCAACACATATTCAAGGGTGTCCAGAAAAGTGACATAAAAGTCACTTCATCTCTTAGAAATCGATTATCATCTTTTTAAAAAAAATCTCAAACTCCAAGGATGGTTATTTGGTAGCTACATAATCTCTCAGAAATCATATTTCTAGAGAAAATCTTAAACTCTAATATGGTTATTTGATTGCCACATTATCTCTCAAAAATCGATTTTCATATTTCAAGAGAAAATCTCAAGCTCCAAGGATGGTCTTTTGTTGGCTATATTATCTCTCAGAAATTAATTATCATCTTTCTAGAGAAATTTCAAACTCCAAGGATGACCATTTGTTGACCACCCCACCTCTCAGAAATCGATATTCATCTTTCTCGATAAGTTGCTTATAATCTTTAAAAAATCGATTTTCATCTTTCTAATAAGATCCACTATGGGGTTAGTCCCTCAAAAGGGGATTAACTTCAGAATAATTGGACTTGAAGGAACCCCAAAACTCGACCCTATTAATAGGGTGCCATGGATCACCCCAAGGATAATCTAGGAACTACACTAGAACACTGCCAAGGTAACTCTAAGGCCTAAAGCATTGTCCAAAGAAGTACTCAACATCAACCTTAAAGGTTTGATGGGTCAATTTACGAGCACCTCACATGGACACCAATGAGAAGTTCAGCCTTATTGAGAGCTAGCCGACATGGTCATATAGCAGCATAAGTTAGAAGAAGTTATAATCCTAGGTCATGCCTAGAATGTTTAGCTCATAACTGTAAGTAGCCAAACCTCGAGGCCCAATATGGGAGTGGAGTTTAATGTTGTGGGTGATTTTGGATCGAGAGTATAATTGATATCTAGAGCAAATAGGAACGAAAAAAATCAAGAAGAGAGCATGATATGGGCCAAAAGTGGCAATTTAGGACCAAAATGGGTTTAGGAAAAGGGTTAGCATGAGCCTTGCCAAATGCCTAACAGCGCATGCTTTACACATGACCTAGATCAAGAAATCATTTTAGGCTCAGAATATGGCCTAAGGAAAATGCTCGGCCTCAGCGAAGGTCGAGAACGATTCTAGCAAAACATGAAACCAGATGCTCTCAAGGCCCAGTAGGTTATCTAATTATTATGAGGCAACTTCGAAACCTTAAAGAACAACCTAGGTCAACTTTCTGTATTAATATATTATTATGACTTCATATGAGGTAACTTGAATCCTACTCCCAAACTCCCTAGTTTCCACACTCTTTCACTATTTGACTTAAGTGTGTGGAGGTTTTCTCTTTTATAAGTCACGTTTTTCTCCCTTTCAAACAAATCCACTACTGGTGTCATGTGAAGGTCTGATTTGTACTCCAGTATTTTTATTTACAAATACACCACAATTATAGTTTACTTGCTATGTACCATGATGGAATTAAGCAACATTATAAATTGATCCGATGACATAATCTGACCCATGTGAGTCCATTAATGATAAAGGGTGATCAAAATACACATCCTAAAAAATATAGAAAATCACAGTAGTGCTATAATACGAATGTTTTATTGAAATATTGTAAATTTAAAAACTAATTAGGGAAATATGGTGGTTTTCAAACTATTTAAGAATTTATGGTTATTTTATAGGTTATTGAAGGTTGAAGGCTCAACAATAGAGCTTTTCGAGTGTTCAACATTCGACATATAACCCTCGGTGAACTAATGCTTGTTGAGTATTTAACATTCGACATATACCAAATGCTTGTCGAGTGTTTAACATTCGACCTCTCTAGGTCGAAAGTTCAACACTCGATAAAGCTCATCTTGCCAAGATTCCCTGCCTATTCCTTTCCCCTTGCCTCTGGCTTCTCTACATGGTCAAGTCTTCATTAGGCTTCTCATGCAAATCAGAAGTTGCACAGCATGCTGGCCAAGATTCCCGATCCATTCCTTTCCCATTGCCTCTGGCTTCTCTGCATGGTTAAGTCTTCGCTAGGCTTCTCTGCGTGCAGATCAGAAGCTGCACAAAATGTTGGCCCATGACTTTATGGCCAACTTTCTCGTGGGTCGAGTGTAGAACACTTGACCTATGTCTTTTTAAACTCACTCCCAGATCCCATTTTACCTCACTTTTACATTTTACCTCTCTTCTTCGTGGATTAGAAACTCTCTCCCCACATTTTACCTTACTGTACCCTCTTCTTCATTCCATCAGAAACCTTTTCCTCCCATTTTTTACTTTCCATTTCCATTTCATATTCTTTTGTTTCATACAAATTGTCTCCACACTTCTCATCACAAATATATTGGTTTGTTAATTTACTTTACTGGATTTCTATTTTTTGAAGAATAATTATAAATTTTGTTTTGTTCTTATATTATTATTTTTTTATAGTTTTTATTACTGTTTAGAAAACAAAGATTAAAAAAGAGGTATATGTTTGATAAACTAAATTACTATTTTTTTTTATAAGTTATAGATTCTAATATTATTTTATTTTTTTGTAGTTGTTGCTTGATAACAAATAAAAAAAAAAAAAAAGGTGAACGTTGTCACTTTGAAGGAAAAAAAGAACTACCGTAGAATTTGTGAGTTGAACTTTAATTTTTATTTATTAGTAATTTTTTGTTTTTAATATTTGCTTATGTTAAATATATCATTTTTATTCCTTATATTGATGTTAATAATTTTTTAATATTAGTTATATATCTATATTACGCTGAATTTAATAATATTTTAGATATATCATGTTTACGTTAGTCTACCATGTTAATGTTAATTTTAATATTGTTTTTTAATTGAAGATCAAGAAGTAATTTTGTTTATTTTTCGTTTGTTATATGATATTCTATATTTTAGTGTTGTCTTTTAGTTAACAAGTTTAGTATTTTGTTTGTTTTAAATAAAAAAAAAAAGTTAAAAACTTTATTGATTGTTTCTATTTAATTGTGATGCTTATAGTTTGACAAGTTTAGTTTATTGTTATGTTTAAGAAGTTGATGTTTGTAGTTTAAAAACTTTAGTATTATTAATTAATACAAAATTATTATGCTTTTTTTAATATATTTCTTATGATATTTTATTATTTTAGTATTCAATTTGAAAAAATAGTTTTAAAAAGTTAAGATTATTTTAGTATTACCTTTGAAAAATAGTTTAGTTTAGTATTAATTTTATTGTGATTTTAGTAATAAAGTTGAAAAAAATAGCAAAACTTTAGTATTAACTTTGAAAAAATAGTTTTAAAAGTTTAGTTTAGTTTAATACCTTATTGTAATTTTTTAAATATATTTCTTATAATATTTGAATTTTTTTTTATCGTTTTTTGTTTTTGTTTAAGTTTGATAATTAGTAAAACAATTAGTAATGTATTGTTTGTTTTTTGTTTTTTTTTTTTATAGAAAATGGCAGACAAATGTTTGAGATTTATATTGTTTACAAATGGTAATATGATTGATGGTATTGATGAAGTTGACTATGACCAACCACCAACTGGGGGTTTTAGCATAAATGTGAATAGTGGAATTGTATTTGAACAATTCATTAAACTGATTGGGATGTCACTTAGTGTACATATGAGAACAAATCAGTTAGAAATAATATATAGACATCCTAATCTAGAACCATCGGGATCAATAAGGTTTATGTCATTTCCTATTCTGAATGAACAGGCTATGAACTTGATGTTCTCAATCGTAATGTCATTCTCCAATTTAGTGCATTTATATGTAAATGTAAGTAGGATAAGGTTTGATATAAACTTGAATGCACCCTTTAACATTTTGAAGATCCAACTCAATGTATTGATTCTAATCCGGAATCAGTTGCATCGCCATGTGATAATGAAGATGTGGCGGCTAATAATCAGTACAGAGATTGCAGAATAGAAACGGACGATGAATTTGAAGAGTTGGATCTTGATGGTCGTGAACATGAGTTACCTTCAGATACATTCAACGATTTGGATATTAATGTACTAGATAGCATTCGAGAACACGACCCAATTATAGCCTATGTGGATGTTGACAATACCCAATTGTATAAGGAAATGATTTGTCAAGACAAAGGAATGCTACAATACGCGATCAAATATTTTGCTATTAAATGTCATGCACCATATGAGGTTGTGGAATCGACACCGACGATTTGGGCAATTCGGTGTAAGAAGTGGGAAGAAAGTTGCAAATGGAGACTTCGGCATTAAAGAAAAAATCGCATGGCTTGTTCGAGATCAATAAGTATGTTGAGCAACATACATGTTTTTATTCAGAACTGAGTCAAAGTCATGTGCAGTTGGATTCATCAATGATTGCACTAGAGTTTTGTGATGTCGTAAGAGAAAAACTATCTATCAGCGTGACACAACTGCAATCTGACATAAAATCAAAATTTGGATATCATGTTCCTTACCATAGGGTGTGGGAGAGAAAAAGAAAAGTGTTGGCTAAAGTGTTCAGTGACTGGGATAAGTCATACAAATTGTTGCCTAAGTGGTTGTATATGGTTAAGCAAACCAATCCCGGAACACATGTAAAGTGGAGAGTGAAAGAAGCGCTTATTGAAGGCCATGTTATCCTAACTTCTGTATTTTGGGCATTTGGTCCTTGTATAAAAGCTTTTAATAAATGTCGGCCGATAATTCAGATAGATGGTATCCACTTGTAGGGCAAATATCAAGGAAAGTTACTGATTGCTACATCAGTTGATTCGAATGGGCATCTTCTTCCACTTGCATTTGTTGTTGCAGATGAGAAGTTTGCATACTCATGGGGATGGTTCCTAAAACACTTGAGAGAAATTGTAACACACGAGGAGGTATGTTTAATTTCATATCAACATGCTGACATCATCGTAGCAGTAAACAATCTAGCAAATGGTTGGACAAGACCAAAATGTCACCATTGTTTCTGCTTACGAAATATCGTCAACAGCTTCAATAAAAAATACAAAATTAACACATTAAAAAATTATATTTATCGTGCCAGGTGTCAATTTCAAATTCGAAAGTTTAATAAAACCATCAAGGACATCAAAGGAATAAATCGGAGTTGTCTGAGTTTTTTTTTTTTGACAATATTAGTATAGAGCAATGGACTCAAGCACATGATGGAGGGTTCAGATACGGGTGGATGATGACAAATCTAGCAAATTGCATAAATGGCGTCCTCAAGGGAGCTCGAATGTTTCCGATAAATGCTCTTGCTCAAATAACATTCTTCCAATGCTTAAATTATTTCGAAAAAAAAGAAGAGAAAAAATAAGAGCTACTTTGGAACGCCAAGATAAATAGACCCGATAATATTATTTTTTATATATATGTTATTAACAATTTATTTCAAGGATATTTATAATACTAAGTGAAGTAAAAATTCAGGTACGCACACGAAAAAAATAATAAATGTGCTACAAGATCTAGTAAACATGAAATACAGTCATACGATCGATATGAAGGTGTGTTTCATGTGAAGACCGGACATCACAGTCTCAATGCTAAAAGAGAAAATGTTCAAATATTGAGGCTAAACGGGTATGAGCAGTACTATTCATGTAACAAGTGGCAAGCGTTTCGCATTCCATACTCGCATTTTATGGCAGTTTGCTCATATTTTAACATGAACTACGAAGATTTTATTGAAGACTACTATAAATTGTCAACGTATGTTGAATGTTACTCTCCTCAATTTCAACTTGTACCGCATGAAGATTACTGGATCACGGACCCTAGTATGCCCGTCTTACATGTTGATCCATCATTGTTGAGAAAACCTGGTAGACCAAAGAGTTCACATTACCATAACGAGATGGATTGGACAGAACCAATCACTCGACAACGATGTGTGTTTTGTAATCAGTTAGGTCATTATCGAAGGAAATGTCCTTCGTTACTAAGATAGGCTCCAGACAGATAGAGCTTTTTATTATTAATACTTTTTATCTTGTAAAATTATTTCAATTATGTAGATGATACTTTTATTGTATATTTAACTTGTTTATTATAATTTATAAAGTTGTACATTATTCTTTTAATTAAGTTGTACATTATTTAGTTGAGAAATAAATATTTTTTTCTTTTAGATCATGGTTTTAAATCCAGGACCTATTGATCCTAATGTTTTGTACGACCAATCCATTCATCGATCAACCGTTGTATGGCAAGATCGTAATACTGGCGAAATATCTTGCAGACGTCGAGAGGCAGTTGTTCAGCACACTATCCCACTCCACCCTCGAATACTACCGCTACTTCGTACATTTGGCATTTATGGAGTTGTCAGATTGGGATTTATTCAGCTAGATTGGCATCTCATCACAGCATTGGTTGAGAGATGAAGGCCTGAGACGTATATATTTCATATGTCCATTGAAGAGTGCACTATCACTCTACAGGACATAGAAGTATTGTTCGGGTTACCTGTTGATGGTGAGCCAGTCTCCAAAGTGATGTATGATTACAAATTTATTAACTGTACTTGGGTATGACCTCACCTGCCGACAAAATTAAAGGATGAGGTTAAGTTTAATATGGATAGGGACACAATTTCATGAGCTCGCCGATGATGTAGACGAGGAAACCATCATGTGATATACATGAGCATATATACTGCAAATGATGGATGGAAGTCTGTTTTCCGACAAATCAAGTCATTTTGTTCACTTGATGTTCCTGCCATTGTTAGCTAACCTCTATGATGCAGGGCGGTATTCTTGGGGTAGAGTATGTTTGGCATGGTTGTATAGACATCTGTGCAAAGCAACAAAACCTGAAGTTCGTGAGATATAGGTCTCTGATACTTTTGCAACTATGGGCTTGGGAGCAATTTTCAACAATGGCTCCACAACTACAACATGTAAATGATGCTCAGTTAGTTGGACGAGCCTACAGTTTTCGGTATGTTATTTTAATTCAATTTAATTTTTATATGACTGATCTAGTTAATTCTTAATCTAAATTATCACTTTAAAAATTTAGGTGGAGAAACAAATTTTGTGTGATTAGGACAGCCACACATGTAGTCAGCCATATAGATACATGTTTGATCTGCTTCAACTTGATTAGGTACGTTAACACTGAACCAAATTGATTGTATTAAACAGATTTTTATTGTATTTGTCTTTAATGTTTTTTGATATAATATTTTATGTTTTAGATTATTTGGGAGCCTTACAAACTTGTTGTGCACACTTTGCCCAATTTCTGTATAAATGGTCAAAACATATGGTGAACGATAAGTCCTTTCATATGTTTTCACATTGGTGAGTGGCATCTTCCTGACAGGGTGATGAGACAATTCGGATTTCAACAGGATGTCTCATCATCTTGTAATACTAAACCCTTACCGCATAACATTGACTTACTAGAGATTGGTCCGAAAAAGTTGCATATTTGGTAGTGCGATGGCACTACGTGCAAGGTTTATTGCAGTGAGGGGTTTCTATTGAGCAGTTTGACAGAGATGTCACTCAAAACTACACCAACTGGTATAATAATATCACAAGGCACTACGTTACTTGTCCGGGAGCAGCTGTGGGTCATCTGATAAATAAATGAATATTATCTAATTATTTTCAATATAAATTTATTTTAAATATTATCTAATTGTGTTATAATTCACAGAGATCGAACAACAGTAGACTCTGTGATGCTGCAAATGATCCAAACCAGGTTCTTGCTATATGTAGTGACAACTAGAGCTATATGGATGAGATACATTATATGTATGATATATCTATTATTCCTCTACCAGCTCCAAGACGTAGAAGACTTGTTCGATAAGAAGAAGATGAGTTCAATGAGGTTTCCCACAATATGGAAGAATTGCCCCCTATGATGCACACATAGAGCCAAACTGATTATGTTAGTCCGATGATGATGATGTCAGCATTTGGTTCAGGATATTATGATTCAGAGGCTAGTCCATTGTCTTCATACGTGCATGAGCATGGTCACGGTCGTGGAGAGTATAATGAATATTTATATTATGAAGCGCCTGCAGAGGCACTGGAGCAGCATTAAGAGGAACCAGAGCAACTTCAAGTTCGAAATCGACAACGACAATCAGCTTGAAATCAACAACGTCCGCCTTGTGAGACACATTTTTTATTATTTTTATATAAATGAGATAATAGTTGTATTAATATGAATATTTTAATTTACACTTTATTATTTTTAAATTATGGAAGAAAATGTGAATGAGATATTATTTTATATGATATTTTTTAGAGTTAAGTTAAGAAGATGGTGATAAAAAATAATAATAAAGTGAGTGAAGTGGAATATAATAAATAATAAAATAAAAAAGGGAGGTGTAATATTAAAATAATAAAATAAAAAATAAAAAAATGGATGGAAGTCGAGTCTTCAAAATTCGACTTAGGCTTGTCAAATTTTGAAGGCTCTACATACTAAATTAAAAAAAGAAAAAAAGAAGTATAATATTTTTCTAAATTTTTTTGAAACAACCATATTTTTATAAAGAGTTTCAAAAACTACAATATTATCCTAATTTTACCACTATAATATATATGGCCCCAACAAAATTTGAAAAAACAGATCAAAACATAACTTGTACAGTAGTTAATATAAATACAATGTATTTGTTTTATATGAATTATATTTCAAGTATAACATATGTGGATCCTGAGACCAACGATTACGTTGTAATTTATATCAAACTAACAAACAACAAATTTTAGTGACAAGTACCATGCTAGAATTAAGTTGTTGAATGAAATAAAGGGTAATAGTAGCAAGTTCACTATCTTAAACGTAATGTATATGTATACATAGTACTCGGTAAAAGGTCATAATCAACGTCAAATTCAAATGTAAATATCGTGTGGAGACGGGTAACAAAACACCTTTTATTGATACATCTATAAAACCAAAATGAGAGATTGAAAGACATCTTAAAATTCCTAATGAATCATTGACAAATTTGAATGACCTAAATATAACTAAATTGCAAGATCACGTTGATAAATGTATCATATTGAATAAGAACGTCAAAAGTGAAAAAGCATAAAAGTATAAATATATGATAAATATTTAAAAAAATGAAATTAAAATATAAACATTCAAATTACCGTATAATAAGATAAAGAAAATTCAGTTTAAAAGCCCGCCATATACTCCAATTTCCCTTTTCCATAAGTTAAGGCCTAAACAAATATTTTTTTTTTCTTCATTAAGTTTAAAAATTCATAGATTAAAAAAAAATTTCTAAAAGTTCATTTTCGTATTTGTATTTATAATATATAATTTTACCTAATTTGAAACGAAACACACATATTTTGAAAATTAGTAAGAGATGTACCCTACCACAAATTTAGGTGGTCCAAAAGGAGTTGTGCCAATGGGCTAAGAGAAGACTTTGTGGGAATGAGAGAACAAATTTCCATATAACTCAAGTGCCTTCCATTGTTTGAATTATGATCTCCGAAATGGAGTAAAAAAAAGTTTTTTTTTCTTTTTTTTCTTTTTTTAATTATGGATACCTAAATTTTGAATAGTTAACGTTATTTGTCTCAAATTTTGAACGGATGATCATCTAACTTCTATCATTGTCAGAGTATACTAATAACATGTTAATTATCCATATTGCCCTTCACATGCTACTCACACAGATTTCAACAAAAGAAATTTAATTCGTGGAAATAAATTTGATTTTATTGATTTGTATTATAAATGTTACCATTTCTAATTTTATCCTTTGATTCATTCCTTCAAATACATAAACTTTAATCCTTAGACTTATTAATTTTCTTAGATGATCGGTTTTCAGGCTTGATGATCTATTCTTGGAGGATGATGGTCAGTCTTTGGGGTTGATGATCTTCTTAGAGTAGCCTTTGACTTGTTGATTAGTTTGGATTGGCCTCTGGCTTGTTCATCAACTTGGATCAACCTCTTGTATTTTGATGGGTTGACTTTGATCTGAGGGATGGTGAGCTTGTTCTCAAATCAACGAAGTCTTCTTGTATTTGAAACTTCTTAATTATGAATGTTACTCTAATTTCTTTGACCCTCAATCTTCAATCTTGTAGACTCTAACTGAATCTCGGACTAAATCTTTGACTAAATCCCTCAAATGAAGGGTGATCTTCTCTATTTATAGAGTTTTGGGAGACCCATGTGGGTTTAGGCTTGCTTGACTTTGGGCCCAACTTTTGGCATTGGACTTAAATTAATCTATTTTTAAATATATTTTTATTTAAGTTTGACCCAATTTATTTTAATAAACCCGAGATGACCTAGCTTTGAGCCTAGTTGCCATGTGGTATAATTTCATTGGTTGAACTAACACTGCTCGGTGGATCAATGCATGGGTGGAGCCACATAGGGGTCAGGAGGCACGTGTCCCCCGTCAATTTATCTGTCTTTTGTATTTTTAATATAAATTATAAAGTAATATATATTAATATATATATATACAAGTTCATATTATGTGACAAAATGGAGTTGGCTTGTTGGTACGTAGTATTATTTGGATTGTATGAGTTTGTACCTAGATTTTTCATCTCTAATGGGCTTTTAAAAGCCCAAATCATGTAAAGAATAATAAAAGAAAGTAAGTCAAACAATGTGACATTTAGAATATAATAATGTGTCATTTTTAATAAATAATCAAACAATATTTTTTTTATCAGCAATAAGACTTGACAATTTATTGACTTTTTTCCTTCTTTTCAAAATTCATTTTTCAATCTCAAGAACATTCGATTAAAAATCTCGCTCATTTTTTGCACATAATTTTTATATTCACATTTCACTTTACATATTTTTGTTTGTTTCTATGTTATTTTTACATTCACATTTACACATATAGGTTTTTAAAATTAATTTCAGAGTTCAAGCAAGAAGATTATTTGCAGCCACTCATTTAGATATACAAACTTGACAAGTAAGTTTTAAAATCTTCTTAGACTTCAAGTTTTTATGCCTTTAAATTTATATAATAGAATGCAATATTCTTATTATTAGTACTCTTGTAGAGTTAATACAAAATTAATATGGAGAGATATTATAAAAGAAAAACAACAATAGAGACTATAAAGGTATCATCTTCAAAGGAAAAAATGTTTTAGGTTCTAATCGATCTTATACAGAAATCAATCTAGAAAACTACTTGCACATCCTATTTTAAGAACCAAAATTTATGATTATAAATAGAATATTCGAGATCAAGTTCATATAAAACATTTACTAAAAGGTCCTTGTCAGCCTCGAAATCATACTTTTCCACTTAAGAATTTTGGTACAAAGTTAAGACGGTTTAATATAGCTTAGTTAAGTGAATATTCTAATTAGTTAGAATATAGCATTTCAAATGATGCTTATTTTGTTTATGTTGCTATCTATTCAAACCAGAAGTAAGTGAAGAGTCAAAATCTATTTCAAACATAAAAACTTGTAGAGTACAATTGTAATTTAATAAATTAGTGAATATATGAAGTTGTGAATACTTTTTTTTTATATATTCATTTAGATTTTTTTTTTTTGTTAAACTTGTAAATATAGTGCCCCTATTTTAAATTCCTAGCTCTGCCATTGGATCAATGCATGGACAAGCTGCATCATTTGATTTTCCAACTTTGACTTTCATGTCTTTAATTTTAATTTGAGGACACATGTAAATTTGTAATTGGACTCGAATTCATCAATCATTAAATTAATGATATGGAAATTTGTGATTTGGTGAAATTTCTCCGTCAACACACGCCAATAATGAAGGTTTAGAGCACTAGCACAAGTGTAAGTGAAAGAGCGAGGAGGAGCACAAGCGTGAAGTTGTGTGAAAGGAAGAACCCTAGCATATGAAAGTACTATTATATTGGATTAATTGAAAGTGAACTCAAAGAAGAAATAAGGAGTGTGAGCACAAGGGAAGGAGAGGATGAGTCCTAGAGCATGGGAGCACTATTGTATGAATGACCTTAATTTTACACTAACTAAAATCACGCTTTTAGTGCATTTTGATAATCACATAAGGTTTTACTTCATTATTTTCAATAGACAAACGATATAACAATTGCGAAATTAAAATCACTGGTACAAGAAGAAAAAAACCCAAAATACCATCAAAATCTCCTTTTACCTAAAGAATACACCAAAAGAACAGTCAACCAGGTTAGTTTGAATATATATTGATCAATATTTTTGATTCGATATTGAGTTTGATCTTTTCTTAAAATTGAATTGCCGTATTTTTAATGTCAATTTTGACCAAAGCCTAACTTGACCTAAACTTCTCCGATGGGCACTACTAAGCAAGATGCTTACGGCATAGAAATAGCATATATTCTCGTGTTCATTTTCAACACAAAGAATATCAATTATTGTCTATTTCGTTCCAATAATAATTATTTTTTTAAAAAAAAAAAAAACCTTATTTTCAAAATTTGTCAAGCCAAGTGAAATATACTCATGAACCTTCCAAGTTTTCAAGCAAAAGAAGAGGATTTAATAATGGAAAGAGAAGAGAAAATTGATAATGTATTTCTCAATGTTGGCCATGGCGAAACCATACCCTCAAAAAAGAAAAAAAGGGTTTCTTCAAAGACGAATATATAGAGTACACACTATTCTAAAAACCAAACATAAAAATTAGGTTAAAATACCATTTTAATCCCTATACTTTGAAGTTGGTTTAATTTTAGTCTATGCACTTTCAATAAATCTTAAATTTAGGTCTCGATGTTATATTATTATTGATTTTTTTTTAATTATCTATTAGTATTTTTACCTCAAATTTTGAAAATATATTCATATATCTTTGCATAAAAACTGTTATTGTAATTTAACTAATGTTGATAAAAATTGTTTGATGAACTAAATTTAAGATTTATTAAAAATATAAGAATTAGAATTGAACTATTCAACATACGCGAATTAAAATTGAACGGGTCTCTTACCTAAAAGTAAATACTACCTCTACAATTTAGTCATAGTCAAAAAGAATGCGACACAAAAGTAGTATAATATAAATAAAGCAAAACATAATATCTAAACGTCTCTCCAAACACTTTTTAATACTAATACCTTTATTCTCCCTTCGAATCTTACGAACATTGAAAGATGAAGAAATGTTCCATCTCTATCCTGCATTATTTCATTAACATGGGCCTTTTTTTAGGAGAAGAACGACATTTTGTTGTTTTTCTTTCTTTAAGACAAAGATGATCGGTCGGAGCGGATTTCGTCGTCTAAATTCAGACCAAATAATTTAACTATATTCACTCAAAACTAATGTAATAGTGATAACATGGGTCGAACAAAGGGAGTCCTTGAATTTCTCAATTAAACATTTTTCAGTTTAAAGGTAACCCGAAAGGGGGTTTTTTGAAATTGTTTTATTGCAAATAAATTTAAATGCATAAAATAAAATAAAGTTTAAAATTCAATTTGAGAAAGCCCAATTTGGGTTGTTTCGAAATTCTCCTATTCAATGTACTCGATCATAGAATTCTCATTACTAGAGTCAAGTAATTGTTTATACCTAACTAAATTAATTCGAACATCCAGTTAATTCAACCTAATAAACTAATTAGTCCAATTCAAATCGATGAGCCTCATGCAAATTTAAGTGAGCTTAATTGCATTAAGATCTATGGCAAAGTCAGATTGAACATCCAACCAGAACAACCTTAATCAAATATTTGTGGATTCAATTCTAAGTTGGTTAGAATAATGCTCATCCAAATTGATTCGCTAGCTAACCTACCCATTACTTCTAAATGATTAACACAAGATTATATGTCACGTATCAAATGTCAATCAAAAACGAAAATTATAAAATTTCCAAGCGTCCAATAATATAATCATGATCAAACAAGAATAGAATTGAATCCAACAATTACCATAAACTAGTTCGAAACCCCACAAATACATCAAAATAGGTAGAAAATCCTAAATATAAGCATGAAGCGATTACTTAGCCCATAATATTTATGGTAAATGCCAAAGAATCATTTTGATACATCCTCAAACTAATAACAGAAGAAAAGTGGAGAGAAATCGTTTAGGAGTCAACTGGTTTTCAAATCTCTAGACCTAATTCGGCAAAGTGGTATTTATAACAAAGAGCACAACGTCATAACGTTGGACTTAGCGTTGCGACGCTCTTATCATAGCGTAATGCCTCAATGTTGCAACAATGAGCATTACGCTTAAGCAACCACGTGCGCCTCCTTGTTCGTCAATCTCTGGAGCATTGCAACACTCCAATGCAGCGTTGCAATGCTCCCTCATGTGTACACTACTGTCATTCAACGTAAAGGGGAGGGTTGTAACTGTATTCAAGGACATTTTGGTAATTTTGATTTTCTCTTTTTTGGTTGATGCAATTAAGCTCCATTTTGGCCCGTTTTAGCTCTATATTGTCATTAACACCCCATTTTACCTTCTAGGTGCTCAAAACCTATAAAATAGCCAAATAAACACATAAAATCTAAGAACAATCCCGAATTAAGTGGAGCCAGGTAGCACATTTTCGGTGCTATCAAACACACGCAACTTAATTCTTGATTGTTCTCGATCAAGGTAAAATAAAACACATAGTCATATAAATGATATGCTCACTCACATTGCATGACGTTACTCAAACCTTAACAGTCTCCTAGGATTTAACATGCATTCAACAATGAAATCAATCCATAATCAGTTTATGGAGCACGAATGAGTCCAAAGCTCTTCTAATTAAGTCCAAGCAACATAAAATGATTTTAAATGACTCTTACTTTATTTTTTCCTACATTGGCTCAAGCACTAATTATCAAGCATCAAAGCAATCAAGATGGAAATATGTCAACTGATGTGCCTCAAATTAAATTCTAAAGGTACCCTAATCATGCATTTATTTTATCTAGGGGTATTAACTTTCACACATTACTGTAGGGAACTTATACTCACTATTTTCTCGCGAGTATCCTAACTAATCACAACAAGGAAGCACTTTCTATTCTTAGTCATGTATAACATTATAAGTTCTTTTTTTTTTCTTTCATCATATTTCTTTTCAATGCAACTGTATATCGATTGTTTTTTTTTTTTAAGCAGACAAATAAATCATTTTTCTCCTCAGTAATACATTATAACCAATCATGCAAGACACTCTAATAAGTAGGGCCTATCGGAGTGATAACAAAAATACAAGCTAAGTAATACGATTCTAAGCATGCAAGCCTAATGTAGGCAGACAAAGAACTTAAGCGTGCATGAGAAGTAAGAAAAAAAAATAAAAAGTGCTAAAATCATGATCATTCATATCAAATATCATGTCATTCAGATTAAAATCACATGAGAGTGAGTCATAGACTAGTTATCATAACGAACCACTTAACATAAGCAAACATACATATAAGCGCACAAAATAAAATAGTCCGAGCTCAAATGCTCAAGGGCTCCAGTTCACACTAACAATTACCATAAACTAGTTTGAAAACTCACAAATACATTGAAATAGGTAGAAAAATTTTAAATCGAAGCTAGAAACGATTACCTTAACCCATAATATTCATGGTAAAAACCAGAGAATCATTTTGATACATCCTTAAACCAATAATAGAAGAAGAGTTAAAAGAAATCATGTAAGAGTTGGCTGGTTTTCAGATCTCTTGAACTAATTCGGCAAAGATGGTATTTATAACAAATAGTGTAGTTTCGCAATGCTAGATCGAGCATTGTGACGTTGAGCGTTATGCTCAAGCAACTGCACATGCCTCCTTGTCCGTCAATCTCTAGATCATTGCAACGCTCCAATGCAGTGTTGCGATGCTCCCTCCTATGTACGCTAGTGCCTTTCAGCGTAAAAGCAGCATAAAGTAGAGGGTTACAATGTTGTATTCAGGGGCATTTTGATAATTTTGGCTTTTTCTTTCTCGATTGTTGCAAATAAGCTTCGTTTTGGTGGTTTTAGCTTCATTTTATCACTAACTCTCCGTTCTACCTTCTAGGGCTTTAAACCTATTAAATAGCCAAATAAACACATAAAATTCAAGAACAAATCCAAAGTAAGCGAAGCCAGATAGCAAATTTTTTGTGCTATCAAACACCCCTAACTTAATTCTTGATTGTCCTCAAGAAAGGTAGAATAAAACGCACAGTCATTTAAATAATATACTCACTCAAATTGCATGGTTCGTTACTCAAACCTCAACAATCTCCTAGGATTTAACATGCACTCAACAATAAAATCAATCCACAATAAGTCAATGGAGCACAGTTTAAAATTGATTCTAAACATATTCATGTATGAGTGAGTCAGAAGCCCTTCTAATTAAGTCTAAGAAACCCAAAATAGTTTTAAGTGACTCTCAATTTGTTTTTCCCTATACTGGCTCAAGCACTCATTATCAAGCATCAAAGCAATCAAGATGACACTATGTCAACTGAAACGCCTCAAATTAAATTCTAAGGTACCTAAAACTTGCATTTATTTTACCTTGGGGCATTAGCTTTCACACATTGTTGCAAGGACTCACTATTTTCTCATGAATGTCCTAACTAATCACAACAAAGTAGTTCTTTTTACCCCTAGTCATGCATAACATTACAAGTTCTTTTTTTTTTTTTTTCTTTCATGGTATTTCTTTTCAATGCAAATATATATAAACTAATATTTTTTTAAAGCAAGCATATAAATCATTTTTCTCCCTCAATATTATACCAATCATGCAAGACACGCTCTAATTAGTGGGGCTTACCGAGGTGACAACAAAAATACAAGTTAAGTAATACGATTATAAGCATGCAAGGCCTATAAGCAGTCAAAGAACTTAAGCGTTTATGAGAAGGAAGAATTTTTTTTAAAAGAAAAAAAAAGCTAAAAATCATGATTATTCATATTAAACATCATGTCATATAAATTAAAATCACAAGCGAGTGCATTATAGACTAGTCATCATAACGAACCACTTAACCTGAGCAAACATGCATATAAGCACACAAAATAAAATAGCCCGAGCTCAGATGCTCAAGAGCTCTAGCTAGAACACAGACATATCCTTACCCCCAACTTAAAATCTAACATTGTCCCCAATGTGATAAAGAAAAGAAAAATATAGGACAAAATAAAAGGAAAATAAAAAACTTCCCTGAAGTTTGGCACATTGGATGGCAGTGATATCTAGTTTATAAAAAATTATTCTCTCAATCTTCTCATGGTCAACAAAAATCTAAAGATCAAGAAAAATTGAAAAAATTAAGCTCAAGAAAAATAAAAACAACTGAAAGGAAACTTAAACTAAGAAAGCAATAAAAATTTATATCCTAACTACCTCCATGTAGTGCAATTGTTTAAGATCGGTATGTTCAACCCAACTAGGTTTCATCAACCATAATCGTCATAGACCGTCAAGTCTCCATCTCCCACCCCCACTTAGGAGGTTGACTACTATCCTGAGAAATATGAGTACTAGAACAAATAAGATTATCAGTAATGGGAAAGTCAATCATAAAATTTTTTTCCAATTTTCTCTTCGTGCCTCAAAGTTAAGGAACTTTTGATCAACATCAATAATAACCTAGTAGTCTTTAAGAAGGGTCGACCTAAAAACACAGATAATTATGAAGAAGAAGAATAAAAAGAAGAAGAAGAAAAATCAACATTCATATTAATCACATAGAAGTTAGAAGGAAAAGTTAGGCCATCGACTCTAACAAGCATATCTTTAACCAAACCAACTGGCCCAACAAGAGTATGGTCAACTAACTACACCAATATATCAGCAGGGTGCAGGACATAAGATTAAAAGTCAGAATACACAGGAGCAGACATTATGTTTATTGCACACCCTAAATCTAGCATGACATGCTCAAATTTTTTTGTATCTATTAGATATGGCACAGAAAACGTACATGGGTCATTCTACTAAGGAAGATTACCTAACAGTATTACTTCCTGTTTGACCTCTTCCTCTTGTTTCTTTTCCTTCTCCTCAGGAACTTCCACCCAAACTTCTTGCCTTTTGTAGTCAGGCTTTTGCCACCTAAAGACAAGAAAGATTTCACCTTTTCTTTATGCTCAACAGCCAATCTGCTAGGAAAATGAGCATGAAGGATATTATTTTTTAAATTTAAAGGTGCATCAATACTTACCCCTCATTTTCTAGGTGGGTTGACAATCTGCTTCTCGATATTCTCAGCTTTCTCATCACTTACAACCTCAACTGGCTCGTCAATAGGCACATCAGAGCTCTCCATGCAGTTTACAAGAGAAATGGCACTAACATGATGCATATTGGGCACTGGTTGGGAAGGAAGCTTCTCATACTGAGTGTCCAACCTAATGACTGCATCGGCCAGCTGGGAGATCTAAGTGACCGTACTCTGCATATGAGAGGTAGTGATCCATTGGAACTTCTCCTGATTCTGTTGAATTTGCATGCACTATATCCTCCAAGGGCATAGTCAAACTACTTTGACCCTGATGTTCTTGGTTACCCCAATGATTGATATTGTATATCTGACCGCCTTGGTGATTCCCAGCATAATTTACCTCAACAACAGGCTCCTAAAATTGTGTCTTTGCAGATCAAACCTGTTTCACAAGTGTAGATAGTTCAACAATTTTAGCTTTAAGTTCACTTACCTCTTATGAAGATGTGGATGATTGGGAGATGTAATCTTTGGTTCCAAATTGCTGGTTATTTTCAATCATGGTGGAAATCAACTGTATAGCTTAAGATAAGGTTTTATTAACTAGTGTTCCACCTACAGCTGCATGGATGTTACTTTTATCCTGCTGCAGTAATCCCTTATAAAAATAGTGAATCATGAGGCATAGAAAAAATCCGATTGGGGCAAAAACTAAAGCATTCCTATCCATTTTTGGAGTTTGAGTAAAAAGTCATGCAAATGTCATCTGTAAGGGGACACAAGCAAAGGTGCCTCGAGGTCGAGCATGAAATTTTACTATAAACTAATAAGAGAGACCGTGGGATGTGTTAACACACGTCCCACTCCCACTTACTATAAACACTATCTCCATTCACCTTGGTATTGACCTTTACAAACACCACCCGTAGGGGAATAAACAAAGGTGCCTCAAGGCCGAGTATAGATCTCACGATGTGAACTTATAGGGAGAAATATGAAAAAGAAAAAATGAAGTATCATATACCTCATTCTCCTCCCATTGAATATTTTACCTATGGTGAATTTAACTTAGAAAAATATGACTAATTATTTTACTAAGTGGTTGTTTAAATTTGCTCAAAAGTAATACTTACTTTGGATAGTTAAAAAACTTTGATTAATGCTCATTAAACACTTTAATAAACCTAAATCAATAATTGCATGTTTATAGCAAATCTATCTAATTCACCTTTCCAAGTCAGTTTTCAGGTAGGATGTTCCATTTTCATCAACTTAAATACCCCAACCTAGACAAAACTAGCCTTAGACAAAAAGGTCACTTCTATATATATTTGCTGCAAATTTAATCTTTTGATTAAAACCAATTTAATCCTATTAAACTGATTAAAAGATTAAACATATTTCTAATCTCATTAGAAATGTGATCTTAGGTCTATATGAATCATGTTTTAAAACTATTTTAAAAAATGATTTTAATCTAAAGTTTGCATGTAATTCTGAATTATTGATTTTAATTTATAATTTCATTTAATTATAACTTTTATAAAAGAAATGAAATAAATGAAAACCAATCATTGCATGTGAAAGCATATTTAGGTAAATTATAACAATTATAAAATAACCTAAAGTAGTGATATGCTTCATGCAATTCCATTTCATTACTTAACATACATAATACTTATATACTAAAATAATGAAATAATTAATCACATAAATTCATCCACACATTCAAACTATAATGTTATAACTCTTATGATGCATGACTATGTTATTAATGCATGCAAGCATATATTATAATACTTATATTATATGATGCATGAGTATATGCTATATAATTAAATCATGCAACTATATATTATAACATTTATAATATAAATGATGCATTAATAATGCATAACCTATGGTAGGATTTACTATATGGCATATGACATATAATTATATAAATTAAACTATACATCATATGCATAATTTAAATCATTATTGGACTGGGATTTGACTTCTAAACAATTAATTAAATTAATATAGCACTTATATTAATTTAATTAATTAAAAAAAACTAACTATGACAAATTAAAAGTTTAACCAGTTCAAAACAAACGAATCAGACCTTAAGCCGCACGAACCAGACCGCCCAGCATCCGAACTGCCTTCGAACCACTCGAATCAAGCAAATCGAACGTAAACCAACTGAGCCACGAATCAAACCGCATGCGAATCGGTCGATTCTTTTCGTCTCAGAGCATTGTAATGCTATGACCTAGAATTACAACGCTATGGAAAGAACATTCCATTCCGCCCTTCACATCATTGCAATACTACTGTACAGTAGCCACTGTATAGGTTTGAATTCCTTCGATTCTCCTCCGATTTTGGTCTCATTTTCTCTAGAAAAACGCCAAAACAATAAAAAAAATTGACTTAAGACTTTCAAAATACAAACTCTATCACAATTTATGCCCAAAAACAAAGGACCCTTACAAACTAATTTGTAAAATTAAAGCGATAAATCTAAAATCCAATCCCGCAGATATCCAAAAATTGCAAACCAAGATACATTCCATACATCATATGAAAAAATACAGAATGCAACCCACCATAAATCTGTAAATTCAATTCTGAAAAATTAAAAGGGAATTGGGACCAAAAACTATGCTTTGATACTAATTGAAGGAACAGTGAAGTTCCACACGGAAGCTGGCTTCGTTCCCAATTTTTATTTTACAAAGAAAAGAAATTTTACAGAACACAATTATGCAAAATTTCAAAAATTACAACATGCAAGGAAGAAAGAGAAAGTAGAGTTAGGGTTTTAAGAAAACTTACTCTTGATAAATCAAAACCTTCTTTGCAAATACCTTTCTCCAAAACAATCACGAACAATTCATACAGTCACGAATACCCAAAGATAACACCACCAATTGGAGCCTTCTCATACCGTCACAAATACCCAAAGATAACACCATCAATTGGAGCCTTCTGTATTCTCTTTTGGGTAGAAAATCCTTAGGAGATTTGGGCTCTAAGAGTTTGGAAAAGAGGGAAAGTAATTGAGAGGGGAAGAGCAGTTTTTGGAAAATTACAGAGATCTCAAAAATCCAAAGAGAGCCCTCTGGAACAAAAACTCTTCTTTGAAAGAAGATTATCACCACCATCAAAACTACCTCCACTCACTACATGAGTTTAAAAGAGAATTAAGGGGAGGGAAGTTATTTTCATCCTTTTAAATTTAAAATATTAAATTTATATATATATATATATATAATATATATATATAATATAAACACATAACATATAGTTTAAATATGTATTCAAATACAATATAACCATAGTTTAAATTTACTCTCATTAATGTATGGTATTTAATATAAATCTCATTTATAATAAATTTAATTATATGAATCCAATACATAATTAATATTTGAATCATATTAATTTCCTCTAAAATAAACTTTATATTGTAATTTATCAAATACATTATATTAATTATATCATATATAATTAAGTTAAATTAATTATATCACATATAATTAATTCCCTCAATTAATTTGAATTATTCAAATTAATCCAAAATTGATTCTCATAAATTCCTGTTGAGCTACAGATTGAGCTACAGAGGGGGCCTTATGGACCTGTAGATTGAAGTTCAATGGTACTTGAATAATTAATTAAACTTCTTTAGTTAAATTATTCAACTTCCATTAATTGCCAGTCACTCCACTAAAGACCGACAACTGCACTCTTCGCACTACAGATATATTTCTGTGTCCATTGGATATAACCAGTCAACAGTGCGATGACCTTTCACAAATTTCTCGTAAGTACAACTAGGCCAAAATTACCATTTTGCTTCTATAGTTATATCCAACACCTTATGTACCATTGATACCTCTAATGAACAATAAGTCATAGTCGTATGTCCAAACCCCTCTCGAGCCAAGAGAGGGTGTGGCGCCACATTGTTCAAGCTCCGGAATCAGCCCTTAAGGAAGCAATTTATCTACTTAC
Source organism: Benincasa hispida (assembly GCF_009727055.1). Lineage (NCBI taxonomy): Eukaryota > Viridiplantae > Streptophyta > Magnoliopsida > Cucurbitales > Cucurbitaceae > Benincasa > Benincasa hispida. The sequence goes on along the minus strand of NC_052359.1, from coordinate 18,225,464 downwards.
CCCGACATCAGGAAATGAGCGAATTCCATCTTGTGTAGCTGTGTTCTCAGCTCCCAATTAGACAAATCCCCAAAATGGTAGGCTTATTGAGTCGACGATTTGGTCACTCTCACCCATACAAATTAAAGGATTGCCTTCATAGATAGAAGTTTACAACTCACTCAAGATTCATGTTATGTCACCTATGGTCATCTTGGTGAAATGCAAGTCTCTATTATGAACGGTGTTATATAATGAGACTAGTCATTTTATGGTCTGGTATTATACAAACTCCTTTGTATTTAACACTCCGCTCACATGTCTCTACATGAATGATCAGGATCAAATCATTTGTAGCACTTTACAATAATTATAACATCTACAAAGCGGGTCGTATTCGTAGTATCACTAGGATAAGGTATTCAGACTTATCCATCCACTACAAACTATTTAGGTTATCATTTAAACATGATCCACCTAAATGTCTTTACATATATGTTTAAGCTACAGATGATAACCTTGGATGTTAGTTTATTAATTTGTGGTTAATGCTACTAAATGTTGAATACAACATCTCATATTTTATTAAATAAATTGTTTGTGCCTTACAATTACAAACTACAGGACCCACAAGATTTAGGGCATCAATCCCAACAGTATTCAGGAGCAATTTTGTAATTTTGGCCTTCTCTTTCCTAGTTGAAGTAATTAAGCTCCGTTGTGGCACGTTTTAGCTCCATGTTGTCATTAATGCCTCATTCTACCTTCTAGTTGCTCAAAACCTATCAAATAGCCAAATAAACACATAAAATCTAAGAACAAACCCGAATTAAGCGGAGGTAGATGACACATTTTTAGTACTATCAAAGGTATCCATATCAACTATAACACACTAATTCTCAATTAATGATAGAGATCATAAAATTGACTTTTAGTTTTTTCTATTCTTGGAAGTTGTGAATTCTTAGCTAATTTCAAATACAAAAGCAATACTTTTAGTTTTTTTTTTTTTCAATTTTTTGCTTGAACTTTCTAAACATTTTAAAAAAAAGTAATAAGAAAAAAAAATTAATGGTAGGAGAAAAAAAAATTAATGGTAGGAGTAAAGTTCAAAAGCATAATTTTTAAAGTCAACTAATAATCAAATGTTATAAAGCACTTCATTAATTTAAAGATTCAAGCATCTGGTTCATTTGATGATCGGCGATGGACGGTCTTGTTTTGTTTGGTGAGATCCTTGGCTGCCAGGGGGCGCGATTTTGGATTCATACTGGTCTACGGTAGTTTATGATGCAAGGAGTTATTTGGAGGTGCGGTTGTTGGAGTTCATGGATGGTGAAGGAGGTTGGAGGTGGCCTACAGTGTATTGGGAGTTGCTTGAGATCTGGGGTCTTATTCAGGCAGTGGGGCCTAAAGTAAGGGGGGAGGGTTATTGGGTTTGGATGTTGGATGCTAGTGGTCGGTTTTCTATTTCTAGTGCGTGGGAGAGTTTGTGTCCTCGTCGTCCTAGGGTGTCTTGGGCTGGTATTTTGTGGGTAGGGGGTGATATTCCGTGTTACTCCTTTTGTGCGTGGTTAGCTGTGAGGGACAGGTTGGGTACGCAGAATTGGTTGAGGAGTTGGGATGTGTTGTCAGAGGGGGGTGTCTTCTTTGTGGGGGAGGTGTAGAGTCACGGGATCATTTATTTTTTGAGTGTGGGTTTGGGAGAGAGGTGTGTTCTGGTGTGTTGCGTCAGTTGGGTTCGTTGCATCGGGTGGTGGGTTGGGATATATAGTTGAGTTAGTTATGTCGAGTGGGGTCGGGTAAGGGGGTGCGTAGTAAGTTGTTCCATGTTTTCTGGTGTGCTTCCATATACTACATCTGGAAGAAGCATAATTGGCAGCTGCATGGAGGTCGACCGAGGTCGGTGTCTGCTCTAGTTCACCATATGATCTCTACGGTTCGTGCTCGTGCTGCTTCCTGAGGTTGATCTTCTTGGTCTTATCTAGTGTATTTACGGATATTTTTTCTTTTTGAAATTTACATTGTTCTTTGTTTTACTGTTGTCCCTAGTTTGTGGGGTTTTTGGCTTTCTCCTTGGTGGTGTGCGAGTTTGCGTTTATGTGTTGGTTTTGTTCTTGTCTTATCTTGTTGGTTTTGTTCTTGTCTTATCTTGTTGGCTTTGTTTTGGTTTTGTTGCCTTGCTTTGCTTATGCTTTGTTACTCTAATGCCTTGATCCCAAGCTGTGGGATCCCCTTGTTATTGTATATTAATATCACCTATTGTAAACAAAAAAAAATGTTTCCATTTTAACGCCTACAAAATAGGCTCTATCCCAAAAAAAAAAAAAAGGTGTTAGAACCTTATTTTGTCCAATCATTCCTATGGTTTTCATTTTTCAAAATTGAGAATGACCCTCTACACTCAATAAATTACCCAAAAAAAAATAATAATAAGTAAAAAAAAGGTACAAATATCTAATTTCAGAGTGTATATGATTTTTTTTTTTTTTTTTTAATTCTGAAGTGATTTTGAAGGTATAGATTTTTTTTATTTTTTAAAAATATATAAAGGTTTGTAACAACAAAAAAAGAGAGAGAGAGAGATTTATCTTTTTTTTAAAAAATAAATTGGTTTAAAATTATAGTTTGAATAATCACTTTAAAATTGGTTCTCCAAAAAGTGATTCTAAAGAAATTCCCCTTATATCATTTTGAAATTACTTTACATTAATTTAATATTTATTTAATCCACGGTTAGATATATATAATGAAAGAAAGTGAAAGTTTGGTGAAGATAAAATGAATTTAATTGTGTAGATTAAATTCATTGCTTAGAAACTTTCAAATTGAATTAGAACTTCAAATTAAAATGATGTTTCATGTTCAAATTTAATATGTATGAAAGTTAAATTTGTAATTTTTTTCAATTTGAATGAGCTATGTTTGATTTTTGTCGAGTAAGAACTAAATTGAGTTAAATTTGACAAATGTTTCAATTTTTGTTTTTATTTGATCTTATTTGTAATTTAGAGAGTTGCCAAGTTGCTAGCCTATAAATAGCAACTTGGTTCATCATTTATAGCATCTCATTTCAAATTGAAGATTTCTCTCATTTCTTTCTATTTTATGTTCTTCAATTGAGTTGAGAATAAGTATCCAAGAATTTTGCCAGATCCAAGTAGTTTGAAGTTGCAGTTTTACTGGAATTAGTTGTTGTATCCTATTGAAGCGATCGTTATAGTCTGCTTGCAGCCCATGCAGAGCGAATAATTGTCTTCACGACAGCATTTACCAGAAGTGTGCCTCGACTATGTTTTGAGTCTCCAAAGGTTTTGAAGTTCTTTTAAGTCTTTAGTTATTTTCATATCTAAGTTTTGTTAGACCATTTGGCTTTTATTTGAGTTTGAATATTATACATTATTGTTTCTAGTAATTGAGATATAATTAGTTTGTTGGTATGTCCAGTTCTATATATACCATTTTCTTCCAACATCCATTTTTAAATATATAGTGCAATCAAATAAATTTGTTATTAGAATCACTTCTATGAAATTGTAATAAAACCCACAAGAATTTAATTATATCTTTTTTAATATATATAAAAGCATTTTAAGAAAAAAATATGTATTTCGAAAAAGTGAGATTAAAAATCGAAAAAAAAAATTAAGCTAACGTCCAAAGTTTAAATTGACAAATAAGCTCTACAAAATTTTATTTAGTTTTTTTTATTATTATTATTTTTATTTTTAAATTCTATCTGTATTTCGATAGTTTAGTTAATGCCGACATTATCTCTATGATTTGAATGTAATTTCAATTTAGATCTGCAAGATTTGGTTTCAGTGAGGTCTTTACATTCTAAAATTTTTAATATTGCTTATGGTTATTGGTAACTTTTTGGACGTGTGAGAAAACCGAGGAGAAAATTTTAAGTTTGAGAATAAACCTACTAAAGTTCTTTCATCAACGAATCTGCGACAGATAGAAATAAGTCTATAAAATAAGTTAATGAAGAATGGAGAAAATAATTGGGTTGCGATCTAATTGGCTTGTAGGAGAGGCCGAGGTCGAGGTCAACTCGCTCTCTCCTTTAGATACCAAAGAAGAGAGGGCAAAGTAATTGGGTCGTTTGGCCCACCTCCAAGGGCGAGGCTAAATTCGTCGTCTCCTTTAAACGTAACCCATTTCACTCACCTTGCCCTTGAAGGCCAAGGGCAATGTGCCCCTTTTTTGAGGCCTATTTTCGGTAAGCCCTTTATCAAAGTCCTCTGGTGCAGCCCAATCCAACTCTCAAGAGTTTTTTTCTTAAAAGGATGAAAGAAACTCTATGTCTAGCCTCATTATATATATAAAGCATGATAGTTCAACATAATGTAAGTTCATCTTCTTTCCTAAAAAGCTTACTCTAACCTTATGCTGAAAACTAACTTAAGTGTTAGAGTATATGTGGCAAGTACCACTCTGATATGTTATTCTGATGTTTAGTAGGTGACCTGTTCCCCAAAATACTAATTTACCATTGGTGACATGTGAAGATCAGGTAAGTTCTCTTAGCTAAAATTTACCATCAACAATTATGGTTTGTTAAATCTTATAAATTGCCCATAACATTATTATACTAAATGCATAGTAATTTATGTTTTCTTTTAACTATGAGATGTTCATTTACCCTGTGAGAATTGTCTATTTATCCTGTGAGGAATCTCCGATTGGATGAGAATATGGGAGGGAGGGGAGAATTTTCTCCCAATTGGCTAAATAGGGACGGAGACGGAGATTACATTCCCTATCTCCATCCTCAGCTTGGTCCTATCCCGACCCTAATGAACAAATATATATACATGCGTGTGTATGTTTATTTATTTATATATACAAAGCATAACATACAAACTTAGTCATTTTCCAATTTTTCATCTAAAAAATTTCATACTTTAATAGATTTCTAGATATTTTAATAGATAAGATTTCCTTACTTTTAAGATCATGAATGTTTTAGTAATTAAATGGAAGGGTAACATGTGATATTGTAATATTTTAATTTTAAAATTTAAAAATTATAAGTATTAAATTATATACTTTCACATATAATATTATTATTTTTATTAGAAAATTATAATATTTTCTTCAAATATAAAATGTATTGAAAATAACTCATTTAATATATAAATTTTTATTTGGTCAATAATAAATTTAAAAGTTGTTAAAAATAAATAAATTAAGAAAATAGAGAAATTTTCCTCGCGAAGAATCTGATCCCCACGAATTTTTTATAGAGAGTTTCTTGAAATAGGGGGTGAGAATAAGGACGAGGAAGCCTTCTTTCGTACATCTCTAATTAGCTAATTGTATTTATCTATACTATTTATCTAATGTTTTTTGTTGACCTGGTTCGTGATTAAGTAGAAAATAAGGGGAAATTGAACGGACTTCTATTTAGTAAAAAGTAATTATATAAGAATTTGTGAAGTTAAAAAAAAGGCTAAATTACTAAACATACCCTTTAAGTTTATTCTTGATTTAAAAAATATTTTTATTTTTCTAAAGTTGCAATATTATTTTTCCCTTTCAAATAAATATATTAAAGGAAAATTGCATTCGACAGCAAAATATATTTATGTTTTTGCAACTGTGACTTCAATTTTTAATTTTGCATTTATGGCAAAATTCATCCCAATTTTTATCTGAGAGGTGGCTTTAGATTCTGTTAAAAAAGAAAGAAAAAAAAAAACAACAATACATACAAAACTCCACAACTCTTTTTTATTAAAATTGTATTATTTTTTCCTTTTGTTCTTTCTTTTTAAAAAGAATGAAAAAACTTCCACTACCCAATTTTTTTTATTTTTTCTTTCTCCGTCACATCTTTTATTTCACAAGAGCAAGGTTTAAGTTTTACAATCTTTTTCTTTTATAATTTTCTAACCTATCAATTTTTTTTAATCAACAGTATATCCAAATTGTAAAGTATTAATAATCTATCAAACATCAATTAGTAAACATATTAAATCTCTAGTCTATCAACATACTATTAAATATAAGTGAGGTAGAACATTAAATATTTCAAATATGTTGTGGTATATATCAAATATAAGACATTAGTGTATCAGTCATCTTTTAGCAAATACTTGAAGTTAAACAAGCGTGTATCAATATTATATCTAACATCAATCAACCTTTCAAATATATTAGCAATATATCAATAACAATCAACATTCCATCAATAACCTATTTTAAAATAAACATACGTTTTCATCTTATAAGCATGATATTCTAAGCATATCAAATGTATATGTCATATACAAGTCATGATTGTATCAAATATTTATCATTAAATACTTGAAGTAAGACACGAGTGTATCAGTAATATATCTAACAATAATCAACAATCTGAGTGTATTAGTAATGTATTTAGTAACAATCAACATTCAATTAGTAACTTATTTTAAAGGAAAACATGTTTATATCATTTATAAGTATGAGTAAAAATATATTAACAATATATCATATGCAACACATGAGCGTATCAAACAATACTAGAAAGTAAAATAAATTCCAAAATTGAAATTTATAATTGTTAGTGGTCAAGTCATCTCATCCTTGATGCTTTTTGTGCTAGTTGATTTACATTATCCCCACCAAGGTTTTAGAATGGAAAAAAAAAAAAAATAGTTACTTTTAAAATAGTCGTGGTTCAAAAATACTTAAAAAGTTGTTTTTTTTTTCTTTGAAAAAATGTCTAAATCTACATTTAGGAAGTTTTGTTAGATTTTTTTTTTTTTTTTTACTAAAATACCATCATTTATTATTTTTCTATTTATCCCTCAACTACTTCTATTCCTATAAATAAGTACAACTAATAAACAAAACCTAAACAAATATAAAATAATTATAGCGAATTTTTTTCAAGTGTATCAAATGTATATCAACAATGTATAAGTGTATCAGATGTATATTAGTAGTGTATAAAGGGATATCAAAGGGTTTCAAGTATATCAGGTGTATCAGATATATCAAGTGTATCAAGTGTATTGGGTGTATCAGGTATATCGGGTATATCAGGTATATCCGTACTTTTTTTGAATTCATGGGCTTGACTTGTTTTTTTTACCATTTTGCCAAAAGTAAAAAGTTTGGGTAATAGACCTAATTTTTAAAACTTAATTTGTCAAATCTGCAAGAAGTCCTATTTTAAAACTATATATTCGTTAGAATGTTGAGAAAAAAATTAAGACTAAAAAAATGACAACTTAGAATGAAAATTGAAACCTGAACAAGTCACACCCTCGCACCGTTTTAAGTCATTACTGTAATTGTTAAAGATCCCAAATTTACTTCAAGCATAGTTCGAGATGTTTATGAAAGATTAAAAATGTTATTGCATCTCTTGATGTTATTTTTTAAACAAAGTGTAAAGTTTGAGGGGTCGTCTATTTCATGGGAATCAAAGATTCCCTTATGAATGGGCATCTACATTGCCGCATATGTTTTGGGATAAAGTAAGATGTGGAGATATCACAATAGTTTTCGATGACTTCTTAAAATATGGATTTTCTAGATTGTTACGCTGGGGCATCCTCTTTTTATCCTTTTACCCTTTTTCTTATATATATATATCACTTTCTTTTATTTGCGTTTTGTAATTAATAAATATTGTCAACCATATACTAACATTCTTCTAGATATATGGTAGTTACCTTTATTCTTTTTTAAGATATTTAAATTCAAATTCAAACTAATATTTATTTTATATAAAAAAAATTGTTGGAGAAAATAACACAATAAAAATAATATAAATTTTATTAATTTAAAAAATTCAAATTATTAAAAAACAAATATATTACCTAAATTAAAATTATATTAAATTAATATAAATATAATTAATAAATAACAATAATATCCTTGAAAAATTATCTAAATGTAAGACATTTTCAAATAGAAATCCTACTAAACAAATCCAAATATCAAAAGATTCTTCAATAACAATCTTACAAAAACAAACATGATTATCTAAATATATCATACATCTAAAATTCAAAACATCTATCATCTATGTATTCAAAGGTTTAGGAGCAATTACAATTAATTAAATAATTAATTAATTTAGTTTTTGGGACAACAATTTAATCTTTTTTAGATGAAACTTACTTTCATATGATGGAATCAAAGGGACAATTTATTTTATTTTATTATTTTTTAGGACAACTTTAATCTTCCTTTCTAGATGAAACCTTGAAGAACTTTATGTTCGGTTTTGTGGAAACTTTATTCGTTATAATATTTTATTGCTATATTTACTCTGCGTATCATTTATCAACGTCAGGTATGCCAAATAATTCAATACAATTTCCACACGCGACGCCATCATCATCTGAAAAAAAAGCTCAAAATGGCTGTTGATAATGGCGTTGGCGCGAAGACGATTAATAATTTAAGACGAAAAAAGGCAAAGCAGGTGAACCCATTTCTCACCTCTCTTTCCTTTAATTTCCTTTACGTTCGTTGAAAATGTTAGGAATACGAAAACGCAAAGAAATTTCCCTTCTTCTTCTCTTTTCTTCTTCTTATTGCTTACTGTTACACCGTCGAAAACGACCCACAAATTTTCCCTCCATAATTGCTTCTGTTTTAAGCTATCATTGAATCTTTCACTTCGTATCTTGAATCTCCCCAAGAAATTCTTTTCCAGGTATACAAGGTGTCTCTTGCTTTCGTCTCCTTAATCGTCTATCTTTTACTATGCATCTGATTCCATTATCTTGATTGTGACCTATTTTTTCTTTCTTATTTTGGTCGAATTCCTTTACTTCTGCATCACACGCATATGGGTTTATACTAAATTTGTATTTTGATTCTTAATTTTGGGGGTTTTCTGTTTTTTTGACGTTTATAATTGCTGGAAATTGAAGTTTCTGCCCCTCGTTTTCTAAGTGATGGAGGAATTTCTTTTTCATGTTGTGTCTCGTTCAGCGGAGAGAGTTAAAGGGAAGTATGTCCACCTCCTAAATTGTCCTACAATTATTGATTTGTAGCAAGATATTCACCTTGCTACATTCCTGACTTCGTTTCTAGAAGGAGAATATGTTGTATATTCTGAATATTTTGTGTCATAATTTGCCCAAGGTGGACAAAGGGGTTATCCAGCTACTCAATGTTGACCACCATAAATGTTGTTGAGTGATTCCATTTGTGTCGTCTATATGGTAAAGGTCAAAACATCGACCCTTTTTTCGTCTGGAAAAGTCAATGGTCTTTTTATGAGTACACTAAGTGGTACAATGGTTGGAAATTTCTAGTTTGAAATACTTCTCAAGTTTGAGTTGTAAGGCATGTGGTGTTTTAATCATAAGTTCGTTCAGTACTATATTAATACCTTGTAAAAGATTTTCTCTGCAACAGGCTTTTAGCTATGGGGAGTTTCATGTCTGAGATTAACTTGAAGGACTTCTACATTCCAAACTATATTTTGTCAATTGGATCAGAGGTGGAAAGAGTTAGCCATCTCCCTGTTTGTCCAGTTATTGTTTTCATTAACTCCAAAAGTGGCGGTCAGCTTGGAGGCGAACTCCTTGTCAGATATCGTGCTCTTCTCAACAAAAATCAGGTAAATTGATCTACGTTAATGCAGGATATTATTGGTATTTTGAGTTCTTTATGGTCATGGATGTTAAAATTTGAGGCAACTTTATTCAGGTTTTTGATCTGGGAGAGAGTCGCCCTGACAAGGTGCTACATCAACTTTATCATAACTTTGGCATGCTCAAGGACAATGGAGATCTTTTGGCTGCACATATCGAAAAGAATCTTAGATTAATTGTGAGTTACTTGTGAAGTCGTGATTTCTCTTGTATTTGTCTGCCGGTGAGAATACGTGATTGAGCGTCTCTTATAGTTTCCATTATTGAGACCATAAGCTGTCAATTATCTCCGATCTCTGCTCCTTGCTCTTAACATGTAATTCTAATTATTAGGTTGCAGGTGGAGATGGTACTGCAAGCTGGCTTCTGGGAGTCGTTTCTGATATGAAACTGCCTCAGCCACCTTCAATTGCTACTGTGCCATTGGGAACTGGAAACAACCTTCACTTTTCCTTTGGATGGGTATATTTTTTTTTCTTTATTATACTGTGATTTTGATATTTTTTGCCATCTATATGCTTAATAATGATTCTTCTCGTGTTATCTAAAAGCTATGATCTTTGTATTCACTGGATTAAATAAAATGATAATGGATCAAAAAATCTCAACTTGAATGTTTTGTTCAGTATTTGACTTTGGAATATTAATCGTTTCACTGGAAGATGTTCTAATGGTCTTATCAAGTATAATCTCTGACAAAAGCAATCATGGTTTATCTCCTGGCAAGACATTTAGGGCCTATTTGGTAGAGAATTTGAAAACAAGGGATTAAATGAAAACAGAGTTTTATTTCATGTTTTCAGATATGTATTTGGTTGTAAAATTCAGAAATTGAATTCTAATTTAAATAATTGCAAACTAGTTGTAGTTACCCACTAAATATTAGTTGATAATAAACTATTTTTAATTTATTTATGAACATGTTTTATGTAAAAAAAAAAAATTGTAAAATTATTATTCTATAATAATATATAATTTATAGGATAAATTGAAATTTTTGTCCATATAGTTTGGAAGAAGTTAAAATTTAGGTCTTATGATTAATTTGAATCTACCCCTATGATTTGATAAAAGTTTCATAAATAATTCCTCTGGTAGAGATTATTTAAAATGACTTAACAAACCATAGAGGCTATATGTGAAGTTCTATCAAACCATAGGAACTAAAATCTAAATTTTAAAACCATATGGACCAACTTATCCTAACCATAGGGACCAAATTTGAAATTTATTCTAATTTATATTATATTTCATAATAAATATTTTAATTTTTAAAAATTGAATTGAATTTATAACATGATATGTACTATATTTCTAAATGTTTTTACCATTATTTAATATAATTATGCATTTTAAATTTTAAAATTCAAATTCAGGATACAATGAAAACATAAAAATGTTGTTTTTAGAATTTACACTGTTTGGATCACAAAATCCGAAAACAGTTTTCAGAAACAGAATTCGGGTTGTCTCTCAAACACTTATTCACTTAATTCAGTAAATCTGAAAACATAAAATAGAATTTGGATTGCGAACCAAACAGGCGCTTCGCATCCAAGTTGTGCTTTCTGCTTTCTGTGTACATTATTCTTGGTGCCTGGACTCATCAAAGTCTGAATTTGAAAAGAGTAACTGTTATTAATTTACAGGGAAAGAAAAATCCCGGCACAGACAGTCAATCCGTTGAATCATTTTTGAGTCAAGTAAGGAGTGCAAGAGAAATGAAGATTGATAGGTAATACGTCTATAAACATCCAAATCCAAGCATGTTTATTAAAATTTTCTTTTGTTCTAGCATGACCAAACAATAATGTAGTGTAAGGGTGTAGGATGTACGTGTACTTAAACATTGTCGTGACACATTTTTATCAAGTAAAGCGTCCTGAAATAATATGATAAGTTCTCAACTAACATCACCAATGGATGTGCAGACTAAGGAGTTATCTAATGGATCGAAGCTTAGATAGTTGTTGAATGATACTGGTATTACCAAGTTATACCATTTTAGATCAACTAGTCATTATCTTATTCAATAACTTTCTATCAATTTTTGGGGGCTGCTGCTTTGGTATAGCTGTAGATCAGAAACTTTGGTGTTCAGAATTAGGATAGTGCAATTTTTATCATTGCACATGTTTACTGTCTTTTACAGAATTGTCTGTTTAATAAGAATGACATTGTCATTGTTTACTTCATTAACTCAATTTTTTTCATTCCAGTTGGCATATTCTCATGAGAATGCGAAGTCCAAAGGAAGGTTCTTCTGATTCTATTGCACCTCTCGAACTGCCTCACTGTTTGCATGCATTCCATCAGGTATCCAGCCTGACAAACAAACTATAGTAAACTCGTCTTGGTTCTTATGTTAAATGAAAATTCATCTTTTGATTATTTCAACTGCTTAAATGTTCAGCATGTTGAAACTATTCTGACTCAAGCACTAATGCTCATAATCCATCAGTAGGAAACGAAAATTTTTTACTAGAAAAATGGTGTACCTAAAGTAAGGATAAAAATGTCACCCGAGGGGAGAAGAACACTCTGATTGGTCCTATTGAACTCTGAAATTAAATTCCTGGATTGATTGAAAAGAAAAGTTATAAGAATTGAAAAGAGAATAGCTAACTGTACTTGTACACCTCAAGAATGCGCACCTACAGGTTTTTACATTGTTTTTCATCATAATGGAAATAAATTCAATTCAACTAATTGGTTTGGATCAAGATTTAAAAAGAAGTTAAGAATTAGCATTTCAAAACATCAAGTACTTTATTTTTGTAAAAGCAACATTAAGTACTTATTAGTTCTTACTCCAATTGGAGTTTGAGTTTTAGGATAGTATCTTAATTACTATTAGACTAGGAAATAAAACAAGCCTGTATTAGGATTTCTCAATTGCTGCAAGAATTTATCACTTATTATCCTTTTGTTATTCTTTAATACTAGAGATTTTCAATTGCGCATTAGCGGTTGTGCTTGAGTTTGCTACCATTTTATTGGGGTTATTTTGTTCCATTCAGGCAATTAAATTCAGTGTTTGAAGATTGTATTTAAAATATTTTCACACCCAATTAACTGTCAGAAAAGCTTCGTCTTTTAGTGCTAGATTAACTGAAATCACTTTTTTTTAAAAAATGTTTCTGCAACTGAGAATCATTCTATAAGACCTTTTGCATGAATTCATTAATGATTAGACCATTAAATTTATTTATTTATTTTTACTTCAAATACTTGGTTGAAAATTTGTGCAACCCTTTGTGATTGAGCAAAGAGACAGGATATGGTGGGTTTCTAAAAAAATAATTAATATCAAACATGGTTATCTTATCATTGTGGACACTATGTGACCTTTTTTGGTTTGACATTGCGTTCTGTGCTTTTTACCTTGTTTTGGCTATTTTCAGGACAATTGGCATGTATTTCGTGGTGGATTTTGGAATTACTTCAGTATTGGTAAGAATTTTTTTTGCTTCGACACACTCTACAATTCACTGAATCAATATGCAATGCGATAAGAAATATATTGTTAACAAGGTTAATTCTCAGGTAGAGACATTTACTTTGTTTCTGATTGTCTGATTTAGTTGAATAACATGGGTTTTAAATCATGTGGCTTCATGGATTTTAAATCATGTGGCTTCATTTGATTGAGCTCTGGGTTTAGATAAGCAAGCCTCCAACACTATCAGTTATTTTTTTTTTACCATGTATACTTTTCTGATTTCAACGACAGATTTAAGTCGTTCAAATTCTGCAGCCATGATGTTTTTACATGCCCCCACAGATAATTTTGACTTTCTGTCAACTACTGAGCGAGCTAATAAGCGAAAGTGACTAGCTCTTTAGCTTTATTTGACTAAGCACAATTCAAGAATAGCCCTATAGCATAACCCTCCTACATTGTCATAGCCGTGATAGCAATGTTTAATAATGATATGGTGTCGTATTACTAGAATTTGAAACTTGACCTTGATATGGAGGACAATTAGAACAGATTAGATAACTATTTTACAAAAGACAATGGTAGCACACACCTTGTAGAATGATGAAGCTCAATTTTACTTATCTGGCAATTACAAGTATACGTAAAAATACACAAATTGAGTTCCTCAGAAATTTGATGAATGGTTTATACAGGAATGGATGCTCAGGTATCATATGCGTTTCACTCTGAGAGAAAGTTGCATCCAGAAAATTTTAAGAATCAATTAACTAATCAGGTATTGACTTATTTTTCCTTTCAAGCTTGGCACGACTTAAATTTATAATTAAGATTTGCACAAGAAATGACCAATTATTTTTCACTGTTAAATATTTTTCCTGTGCCAAGTAAATTTGATCGTTCTAAGTGCGGAGGGAGCCTCGCAGTTGCAAATTGTTGACAATCCAAGACCTTTCCTGATGTCTGTAGTACTAGAATATGATAACCCAAACTTGTTGAATATAAATGGTAATGGAATTGCAAGATAAACTAAGTAATGAGATACTTGGACTCTCCTAATCTCTTGAGATCACTCTCAAGCCCTAATCCACTCAACAAAATATTCTCTCTTTCCTCCTTCCCTATGACTCACTGCATTTATAACCACACTTTCCTAACAAACTACTTAGCTGATTACCAATATGACCTTAATATCCCTCTAATACCCTTCCTATCAGAATATTGTCCGAAAAGAAATCTATTTTATATTTAAATTATCAATGATCTAGTAGTAGTCTTGCTAGACATTTAGCATGTTGTGTCTCATGATTATAACCATCCAACATTAAATGATGGGTACCTGCATGTTTTGCTTATCTATAATGTTCTAGGTTAGCATGTGCTTCAATTGTTTTAATTAGGCGTCTTTACCAATACATTTGTTGTTATATTGTCTCTTTTGGCTGTGGCAGAAAGCATATCTGAAGATTGCTTGTAAACAAGGATGGTTTGTTTCTCCTTTATGCCATCCTACTTCCAGGTATGTCTTTGATACATCTTTGTACGATTATTTAGGCAATGGTCACCTACATATAGCGTGTTACATCCCACACCACGATAATCTTGACTTGATAAGAGTTACGTGTGCATAAACTATCCCCAACATCCATAATTATTTAAAAAGAACAAATATGATAGTTTTACCTATATTTCTGAACCTTGGGTCATGTTATCCGCCTTAGTTTAATGGCCAATAAAATCCAATATAAAATATCAGATTTCCACTTGCTTTTTGTTTGATAAACATATTGTTTACGATGACATGAACTTTCAAGTTGCCAGTTCTTGTCTGTCAACTTGCATCAACTTTCAAGTTGCTAGTTCTTGTCTAAATCAACCTTCTTTTGCCTTCAATTGCGAGTTAGAATGAGTTGATGCAATGCAGGAACATAGCAAATCTTGCAACCGTGAAGATTATGACGAGGGACGGTATCTGGGAGGACCTTGTAATTCCCTCAAGGTGATTCAAAATAACTGTTTTCCAATTGCTTGTCCATTTTGCTATTTAATATTCCGGCATATATGAATCTTTACTTTCTGCACATGGCTGAGGTGCAAGTGATTGATCTCATTAAAAAAAATTGGAATAACATGCTTTGACACTTCCCCTTTTCAATCTCAAATGCAGTATCAGATCTATAATTTGTCTTAATTTGCCAAGTTTTTCTGGTGGACTTGATCCTTGGGGAGATCCAAGCAAAAATAAATTACGTGATGTTAGTTCCAATCTTTTTTTCCTCTTAAACCGCGAGGTGCTGTTTAGATATGCTGATTCTAATTAATATATCACACATTTTTTCACCTTACAGAGAGATCTAACTCCTCCATATGTGGATGATGGGCTTATTGAGATCGTTGGTTTTCGAAATGCCTGGCATGGGCTCGTCCTACTTGCTCCAAATGGACATGGAACTCGTCTTGGTCAGGTAACTTCAAATAAAAACTAGAATTGGCTCAGGTTCTGACACAAGAACAAACCAACACCCATTGTAAATCCTCTCTTTGATGCGATGCGAACGAAATTAACGTTGGTTGTTCCTGTTCCTATTATCAATGCAGGCAAAAAGGGTTCAGTTCGAGTTTCATAAAGGTGCAATTAACCATGCTTACATGAGAATTGATGGGGAGCCATGGAAGCAACCCCTTTCTGTGGAAGATGACAAAGTGGCCATAGAAATTAGTCATTCTGGTCGAGTCAGCATGCTCGCCAACCTACCTTGCCGAGCTAAAAGTGTGCATGACCCTTCTTCAACTCACAGTTGTGGCATCAAACATTATGTTTATAAGGACCACGAATTTGCAGAAGAATATGAGGTGGTAAGGAAGTTCGGTGCAGCTTCTACCTTTAAGTATGTGGACGCATCTGACACAGTTCATTACCAATAGGTCCTGACATCTTGGCTTTTCATGTTTTTGTGTATATGTTTCATAATCATTTGACATGATTGATGAAGGAAGTAGTTGCCTCAGCTCTAAGAGATTACTTATCATGTAGGCAGTGCAGAATAGGATCCTCTTGTCAAAAATTCCCTCCCCCGCCCCCCAATTATAGATGTATCGATATTACTGTTTAGATTCAACACCCATTGGCTATGCAAACATTTGATTCATTCATGCGAAATATTTACAAGGATGCTACCGTAAGTATCTTAAACTCCCAAGCCCTTCCTCAGGAGTCTGTTGTATGGGTCCACACATTATATTGTACATTATTTTGGGGAAAGGGTTAGGAATAGCCTTTCCAACTTTTCATCTTTCAAAATTAACAATTTTTTTAAAAACTTATTATAGTAGTTTTTCTCCGTCCATCGACCATCGAGATTTACATAAAAAAATTATCTTTACCGATTTTATATCAAATCTTACCTAATTTTTCAAATCTTTCAGTTTAAAGATACATTTTCACCCAAAATTAAGTAAGATGTTGGAGATATAAATATTGGGTAAAATTAACACTGAGATTCTATATATTTGGCCTCTCAAATCATAATTTTTTATTTGCAAACTTTGATCATCTACAAAATTTAAGAATCACAGCCCTTAAAATTATGTAAAAATTTGATATAAGATTTGGTAAAAATAATTGAATTTGGAGAAAATTTGAAAAGATTATATAGTATTCGGAAAGATTGGTAAAATCTCGGTTTTAATTTTCCAAGATGGATCAAGAAAAATTAGTTTAACAAGTTTTCAAAAAGCGTGCTAATTTTGAAAAGTGAAAACTTTAGGGTTGTTTTTGACAATTTTTCATCACTTTGAGACTTCTTTTCCTAAAATTATAATGTAAGTTAATTTAAAAATTTATTACCTAAAGTTTTGGGCAAAATTTAATTTTGTATTTAAAAGTTTCAATTTAATTTCTATAGGTCGGGTATAGTTTTTAATTTACTCCCCTATGGTTTGGACTTGGTACCAATTTAGTAACCTATGGCTAGGTGAAACTTCGCAAGTTCTTGAATTGTGTTATATGCGAAAAGAAATTATTTTTCTCATTTTTTTTTATCATCAGCCTTAATTCCTAGTACAATCAACCTAGGGTCGACCGGATAAAGGGTCAAATTAGGATGATATTAAAAAAAAAAGAAAAAAAAAATCAAAATAGTTCCAGTTTAAGAAATGGCCAAATACCTAAATCTACTGCTTTTTAAAATCTAAAAAAGGACAAACATACACTTGTTATCAATCCCTATGATTATAGTGTATTATTTAAGAACTTAACCCATTAGAGAGTTTGCCACACATATACATTATACTAAATGGAGCTAATTAACTCTTTGTCAAACTTCACGATGCCTTATATTAAAAAGAACTTAAGCTTTGGTAGATGAAGCCACATATATACCTATACAATACCTTGTAATAGCTATAATCATTGTCATACTAAATCTTATAAATAATAGAAGATAATATTGAACTACATAAATATATATCTCATATAAAAAATATGATGTACTTAAATATCTTCATCGAATCAAATCGTATAAATACAGTGTACCCGTAAATAAGTTTAAAAAAATATGCAAAGGAAGATTTTGGCATGTGCATAGAATTTAGCAACTTTACTTGCATCGTGTTTTCTCCTTGACCCATCTCCAATTCTTTTAGTTGATATAGATATCTCCTTAGAATTGAATCATCTTCTAGGGAATCATCTTCATCCAAAATGATGTCAACATTTTTAAGATTTTAAAACAAATTTAAACAAGTGTTTAAGAAACAACCATGGACACATTCCAATTGTTTTGAGAATTGAAAACACAAGAATTGATTTACAATCTAAAAGTATTTTTCCTTTTATTTATAGTAATAAAGATTTAAAAATAATTTTGAAAGTTTTTTTTTTTAAGATAAATAAAATTACACAAGATTTGAGGGATAATGTACCGGGGGGTTGAGGACTCAAGATTTGGGGATAATATACCAGCAGTACTTGATTTTCAAGATTGAAAATAATATATCAGCGTTGAATTTTTAAATTAAAATATAAATCTAATTAAAAGCTAAATTCCAACAAAATTTTCAAAGTTTAAAAATGATATACCAGTCGTACTTAATGGAAGAGTCAGATGTGGGGGCATAATTGGAGAATTAATTACGTCACGTTTTGACCATAAATCAGATAATTCAAAATATTACCATCTTTTTTCAATTGGGTGTTCTGATTTGGCCATTTTACGCAATTTCTTATTTAACACAGTTCATAAGTAGAGTTAAAAAGAACATGAAAAAAAGGTAAGAAAACGAGTGGTCATTTAGCTAAAATAGGGTTATATCTAATCATTTAGCTAAAATAGATTTACATCGAAGGAGATATGACTAAAACAAAATCACACATGAGTTGAGCAATATTATAGCTTTCTCTGTTAAATTTTGCTTTCGTCATATCTCTTCCATATCACTCCTTTTTTAGCTAAATAACCATTAGTATATTATAGTTAACATTTAGTTTGGTTGTTAATTTAGATTAATTAATGTTCAATTAGTATTTTAGAATTAATTAGTTAATTATCTCATTTTCTTGTAAGGCTATAAATAGTCAATCTAGGATTATAATCGAGAGCTTTTGATTATCTTTGTAATAGAACATTTGTTCTTTTGAAGAGTACTCGAATGGATTCCTCTACTTGACTATGGATTTGGCCTAATATTTTTTTCGTTACATTACCACTGAATTTCATACGATTCTTTCCAATTATGCTTATAAACAAAGCAAAATGACTTAAGCTAAAAACCTTATAAAATGTTAAAGCATCTTGACTTCATTTGTTATCTATTTTCTATCAATTGGTTAAAGAGATCATCGACCAAAGATCAAAGATTCATATCTCTACCTCACATCTCACATGTTGAACTCAAAGGTTAGAAAGAAGGAAAAAAAAAAGGTAGTTGAACTTTTGCAACTCACTCCCAAAATCAACTAGTTTCAATAGAGAACCATTGTTTGTTTTTTCAGTTGACTAGGAATGGTATACATTATTGAAGCTAAATAATTGCTTAATAACACAAATTACAAGTAATCAAATAATCAATACTATTACTACTACTAACAACATTTGTCTATGCCTCACTTTTCATCACCAGTAGGTCCAAATTGTCCAATAGGTTTAGTCTTCGGCTATTAGCTTCTTCTTCAAATCTTTCTTGTTGACCTGCAATTCAAGAGAAGTTTCAATCTCAATCAGACAGAACAAAAGACTGGGAAGCAATGTCTCTTGAAAATGCAACCGACCTTTCCCATTGCGTTCCGAGGCAGCGAGTCCTTCAACAATAACATGGTCGGTAACTGGAAAAGTGTGTCGTATTATTATAAGTTTATCAGATTGCCTTGACAACGTATTTACATAGAAATGACAGTTATAATAACTAAAAACTCCTCTCTGAATTACCTTGTATGGAGCAAGCTTGTCTTTAGCCCACGTGCGGAGTTCATCTAAGCTCATAGTAGGGTTGGACTCATCAGGCGTTGTCGTTTTTGTGTTAGGCTGAAGCACAATAATTGCACAGACACGTTCTCCATAGTCTTTGTCTGGTAATCCCAACACACAACATTCTACGACAGACGGATGCTACACAAAGTGATTTAGTTGGTGGTCATTTCATGTTCTTTATTCTTCCCATTTTGTGGTAGGTGTGGGCGTTGTCTTTCACTTTTCTTAAGAGAGAGAATAGAAGGGGCGATGGAGTTACCTGCAAAATCACTGATTCGATCTCTAACGCTGATAACTTATATCCCCCGACTTTCATGATATCGGCACTCAAACCTGAAACATCAGCAAAAGAAGAAAAAAGTTCAACTCATGGCATGGATTCTTGACCGTTTATCGTTACAAACACTTCAAAACAGTTTTTCAGACTATCAAGTTCTAAACAAATAGAAGGAGAATGTCGAATTAAATTTTTCTAGATGTTGAGACTAACCCCACAACATGTTGCCGGTATTAGATGGCTCACACTATCAAGAGAGTTATGACCAACACAAAATCGCACACAAGGGACCTGAATTCCTTGTCATAGTTACCCACTTTGGATATACTTATCTAAAAGTATACAAATTTACATGTCAATTCTATTGTTTATTGTCACCTGTGAACGTGGAAGCATATCACCAACTAGGAAGGTTTTAGTCAAATGTACTAAAATATGCACATAATAGCTGGCAAGAGCTTGAAGCTCATAAAGTTAACGTTTGCAAACGTGATATGAGTATGAGCATGCAAAGACATCTCTGAAATGCTTTGTTAACAACTTCTAGCTGTCAGATGCATGTACCACCCTACTCCTATAGGACTAGCAAAGATGGAGCACCAAAAGATCCCGTGACATTCTCATGCCCCCGCAAGGAAGCATGCTTTATTCAACAAGGTAGAAGATACTGCTATTGTCTAATAGGTATCAATTCATTACTTCATCACATGCTCCGTACCATAAAACATGTCATCTGATTAACAGGTTATAAAAGTGAAAGCGTGTAAAGAGCTGACAAGTATTGGTACGATTACAAAGTAGAGCAGCCAATTTATGAACTATGAACTAGAAACGCAGCATATTGGCTAAGCACTTGAAGAAGCAGGCATCTTACAAATCGAAGCACAACCACTTGTATGTTATAAGTAACTTACGTCCTAGTATGATGTAGTAACCATCTTCATCAAGTCTAGCAGCATCTCCAGTCTTGAAGAAACCACCATCAATAAACGATTCTTTGGTAACCTACAGAAAGAAAATCACAGGATTTATTTGAATCAATTACAATTCCTCCTTTTTTTCTTCTTTCTTCTTTTTCTTTTTAGTAAAGGTGCAAGTGAGGGGAGAAGATTTTATGCTAGAATGGAAGTTTCAAACTAATTGGACTTCTTCAGTTGAACTGCCACACGATTTTTCTTTTTTCTCCTTTTTGGAATTAAAAAATATGTGGAGTGGAAGATTTAAACCTCCGACCAATTAGCTCTGCTAACCTAGGTGATTCATTCTCTTCAATTCTATAACTAGTGCATTTCAGGCATATAAGAATAATACCCAATACATGGTGTCATTCATATTTCTACAATTCTACCTACCTCGGGAAGCTTCCAATATTCTTTAAACATTGAAGGACTTCTAATACACAGCTCACCCTCCAAGCTTGAATCATTAGTACTCCCATCATCTGCAACAATCTTGGCCTAACACATGCAGAGTAAAGCATATAAAAGAACGTTAAAGCGTAGTGATAGGATGTAAGGTTTCTACCTCACTATTGATATTCAGATATGCTAATAGAACCAAAATACAGGGAAACAGGTTCGAAATACAGAGTCACAAGATACATACAGCCAACTAAGAGGGCTGCTCTCTCCTCCAAGAACTTAGTTCATACACGAAATTCAAGATGACTAACCCTAACACAAAAGAGGGTATAAATACCAACATTCTCCTATTACAAGCACTACTGGGCTCAGCCCTCTACCCTTCTACCATGGGTGTAAATCTTTTTTACCCCTTCTATTATAAACATTCTTAATGGGTGGTCTAACACTACCCCTATTCAGAAGAACCACATTGTCCTTAAAGTGGAAATTTGGAAATTGTTGCTTGAATAATGCATGGGACTCCCATGTTGCTTCATGATCTGCTTGCCCTTTCCACTCGACGAGGCATTCCCACTCCTATTCAACTTCATTCCAACGCATCTGAGAGACTTTACTCGGTTCCAGGATCCATTCTAATTCATCATTCAGGAGAGATATATCCGACTGCACCACGTGGTGGCTCCCAATGGCCTTCTTCAACTGAGAGACATGGAATACTGGGTGGATTTGGGTTGTGGACGGCAGGTCCAATAAGTATGCTAGCTCACCGACTCGTCCCATAATATGAAAAGGGTAAAAAAATTTCGATATCAGCTTCTCGCAACATTTCTTCGCTAAAGACTTTTGGCTGTAGGGGCGAATTCGAAATGGTACCAGCTGTACTTAATAATAGAAGAAGACAAATAGAATCTAATTCATGTTCATGCTAACAGAAGAGCGAATCCAATACCAAGACGACTTCTTTCTCAGGAAGTGCAGCAAGTACTTGAGTCATTTTTGGGTATCCAAATAGACCCAATCTCCCATTTCAAATTGTACATCACGACGATGGGCATAACAAATTTTTTCATTTGATTTTGTGCGTGATTCAAATGGTCCTTCATAGCCACTAAGACCTCATCTCTTGTTTGTAACTATTGCTCAACCAAGTAATTTGCTATTCTCTCTGACTATCCATATGATATGACCAGGGGTGGAGCTTGCCCATATAATACCTGATAGGGAGTAGTTTTGAGTGACGTGTGGTATGATGTATTGTACCAATATTCATCCCAAGGTAAATTGTCACTCCAGGACTTCGGCTTCTCCTTACACAAACAACACAAATAGGGCTCTAAACTCTTGTTAACTATCTCCGTTTGTTTGTCCGTCTGAGGGTGATACATTGTACTTCGCTTCAATTGGGGCCCCTGCATCTGGAAATGTTCCCTCACAAATAACATGGCTACAGTCTTTGCAGAGTATGAGTGGGAAAGGGCTATGAAGTGTGCGTATTTTCTCAATTGATCCACCACGACAAAAATAACGTCGTATCCTTTCGAGCAAGGCAGACCCTCCACAAAATCCATATAGATATCTTCCCATGTCTGGTTGGGAATGGGCAGCAGTTGCAATAACCCAGCTAGAGAAAGGGCTTGTGTTTTATTTCTTTGGCAGATCACGCATTCGGCCACGTACCTCTTCACATCCGACTTCATTCCTTCCCAATACAATCAGATAATCGCTTGTATGTTTTTAAGTCTCGAATGGCCACCAATAACCGAATCATGGAAAGTGTAATAGACAAGAAGTTTGCAAAAGAACAAGGTGCCCTCTGCAAAATAACCTCCTTTGGCGCACCGTGTAACGTGGCACACTGTCACTATCGTCCACCACCCTATAGAAGATGGATTTCAGTTTCGCATCTTCCTGTACTTGTTTATCGACCACATTCAAGTCAATCAAAGACAGTACTGCAATGATATTCAGTAGTGAGGTATATCCGCGATAAAGCGCCGGCAACCTTGTTTTCAAGCCCTGCACGGTAGAAAATCTCAAAGTCGTAACCCATCAGCTTGGTGAACCACTTCTGAACTCCCGATGGAATTTCTCGCTGTTCAAGTATGTGCCTGAGAGCCTTCTAATCGGTGTACATTGTAAATTGATGCCCTAAGAGGTAATGATGCCATTTTTCCACGGCCAATACTATAGTCATCAACTCCCTCTTGTAAACCGACTTGTCCTTGGCCACCGGCGATAATTGTTGGCTGAAAAAGGCTATGGGCCTCTTGTTTTGAGATAGAACCGCCCCCAGTTCGGTTCCCGAGGCATCTGTCTCAATCTCAAAAGGAAGGCTGAAATCTCGTAAAGCTAAAATGAGCAAGGTGATCATGGCCTTCTTTTAAGGCTTCGAATGCCTGGTAGCCTCCCCAGACCAAATAAATCTATTCTTTTTTGTCAATCGTGTTAACAGTACGGTTATGGCCCCATAATTGGCCACAAAGCGTCTGTAATATCCGGTTAAGCCTAGAAATCCTCTCAATTCCTTCACATTCCGTGGAATGGACCATTGCACCATGGCACGAACTTTTTCCTCATCTGCTTCCACCCCTCTGGCTAAAACCCAATGTCCTAGATACTCAATTCTATCTTTCACAAACTGGCACTTCTTCTTATTTGCGTACAAACAGTGCTCACGGAGGAGCCAAAAAACCATCGTCAATTGTTCCAGACTATGAAGCATAGACACAGATACGGCTACATGATACGGATACGACCAGATACGGCGATTCGTCAATTTCTAAAAAACTAAGATACGGGTACATCTAAGGATGCGTTATTTTTTATATATTTTTTTAATACATATATTTCTAAAAATTGAGGATACTAATACGTTGAAGATACATTTTTTTTTCTTTAAAAAAAATCTAGGATATAGATAAATTTAGCATACAAGTTAATAACAATAGCACAAAATAGAATACAAACACTGAAATACAATACAAAAAAAGCAACATCTAAGATGTTGAAGTACAATAGTTAATAAAATGCAATAGAAAAGTGACTCATATTGCAAAGAAGAAGAAGAAGAATATTAAAGAGAGAAGTATGAAGATAAACGAAGAACTTATTGTTGAAGATATCCAAATGGTTTATATTTTGGTGGACTTTGTGGGGACTCAAATGTGAAGATGGAGATTAGATGATTCTAGTCTAGGGTTTGGTCCGTTATTTATTTTTTATTCTTTTAGTTTTGGACTCGAGTAGTGAGCTTTTTAAATAGGTTGCTTAATTTTAGATTGGGAAAGATTAGATAAGTTACTTGTTTTTTTTCTTTAAAAAGTCAAAAAGTACGCATATAAATAGATACGTCAAATCGCGTATCAGATATGTATCTGGAAAGTATCTGAAAGTATAGATACGTCAAATCGTGTGTCAGATAAGTATCTGGGAAGTATCTGGAAGTATCGGTATCTGATACGTGTCTGATACTGATTCTTTGCCTCACATGAAGTATCTATACTTCATAGGTTCCAGATGTGTTGCCATGTCAATGTTGTACACCAGAATATCATCAAAGAAAACGAGCAAGAATTTATGGAGGTAGGGATGAAAAACCTGATTTATGAGTGCTTGAAACATTGTCAGGGCGTTGGTTAACCCAAAGGGCATAACGAGGAATTCATAATGGCCCTCGTGCATTCTGAATGCGGTCTTCCCCATATCTTTCTATTGCACACGTATCTGGTGGTATCTCGATTTCAGATCTATTTTGGAGAAAACCCAAGCACCATTGAGTTCGTCCAACAACTTGTCAATCATGGGAATAGGGAACTTATCTGGTACCGTTGCTTGATTCAACGCTCGATAATCTACACAAAAACGGCCACTCCCATCTTTTTTCTTTACTAAAATCACGGGGCTCGAGAAAGGACTAACGCTCGGCCGTATGATCCCTGAAGTCATCATCTCGTCGATCAACGTTTTTATTTCTGTTTTTTGTGCATGTGGATAGTGGTAGGGTCTTACATTGATCAGGCCAGTATTTGTTTTTAACTAAATGCGGTGGTCTATATGTCGCACTGGCGATAACCCCTCGGGCATATTGAACATATCTTCAAACTCTGCCTGTAACAGGTCAAGCTCGAGCTAGAGTTCCGCTATGCTGTCTATGAGCATGAGTTCCCGGTCTTCACGTGGGATTCCCATGGCTCGAAAATCAATCAAGAACCCCTGATCATCCAGATGCCACGTCTTGGCTAACATCTTAAATGAAATTTCCACGTGGGCTAACGTCGAGTCCCCCTTGACCACCACTTTCAACTCTCCCACCGTGAACATCATGGTGAGTTCCTTCCAATCCACCGTCATCGCTCCATGCCCACCATCGACTTCAGATAGAGTTCTACCACCGGGCTAACTTCTAGCATGCGATCCTCCATGACGACGTTCTCCATCTCCGTGTCGTCAAGGTCGTTTGCCACCACACACAAACGTAACTTTTTTTTCTTACAGTGAGGGCCTTTGCCGAACGGCTCATCACAGCGATAACACAAACCCTTTTCCCTTCAAGCTTGCAGTTTCCAGTCTGTCCACTTGTGAAACTAAGGGTCTCGGCGATTCGCTCCAAATGTAGGGACTGAGGAAGGGATTTTTTTTCTGCCAACGTGACAGTATGCGTCACTATCCCGTCCGTATTCTTAGCCATTGGTTTTTTAGTCGATTTCCATTCTTTCCCATACATTCCTTGGGACGATTGGGCCGCTTGAATCCGATCCTCTACTAATTGGGCCACATCCATCGTTTCCTCTAGGCCCACGGGCCTCATGGAGAAAACTTCCACTCTGATCACCGGGTCCAGGCCGTTTGTAAACGTGCTCGTCAAGACATCTTCTGCCAAGTCCGGCAACGGGGCCGACAACTCTTCAAATTTCTGTACATACTCTACAACCGTACCTTCTTGTTTGATCGCCAAAAATCGGGCACACGACGTTCCCCTCTGATGCAGTTGGAAATGGTCATAAATCCTTCGTTTCAACTCCCTCCACGATTTGGACTTCCTTTGATTTTCTGCCCAACAAAACCAGTTCAACGCCTTTCCCTCCATACTCACAATCGTTATTTTTAGTTTTTCCTTTTCAGTCAGAAGGTGTAGTTGGAAGTAATGTTCCACTCGGAAGAACCATCCATCCAGATCCTTCCCATTGAACACCAACATCTCTAGCTTTTTGAACTTAATCCTCTCTTACCTCCAATCCCTCCTTCAGTTGGGAAGTCTCTCCTTCTCCTACATCATCATTCTCCTCTGACTCTTCCTCTGTTCAAGTTTTCCTCTTGCCAGTGGTGACTTCGGCTATCTCCGATGGACCCTGAGGATGACGGCGTTCTCCATGTATTTCCTCAAGTAGGTAATACATTTTCTCTACCGATTTCTCCGGTGCTCCCAACCTATGGTGTTCCTGTTTGATACTCCCGATATCAGCCTCCGTTGCACTCAACCGCTCTTCGATTTGTTTTTGCGTCATTTTCGTCCACCTCCCCAAGTTGTTCGAATGGCTCTGATAACACTTGTAAGGATATTCAGATATGCTAATAGAACAAAATACAGGGGAAACAGGTTCGAAATATAGAGTCACAAGATACCTACAGCCAACTAAGAGGGCTGCTCTCTCCTCCAAGAACTCAGTTTATACACAAAATTCAAGATAACTAACCTTAACACAGAAGAAGGTATAAATACCAACATTCCCCTGTTAAAAACATTCTTAATGGGTGGTCTAACACAGGAGTAGTGTATACGATCCAATGGTAAGTAGATCTTTCACTATGACTTTAAAAGGATGGCAGAAAGTTCATCTCATTTGTCAGATGCACAGGTTAACAAACACCAGTTTACGGCCTTATTACATCTTTGCAGTTAAATTAACAGAAGTTCACAACACCCGTTAATACTATTTAATATAAATGACTATGCATGCTTTTATTATCTACACGACTGCAATATTTTCTATGATAGGAACTTATACCAAGATGCAACATGTTTAGTTTTTTATTTTATTTTATTTTTTTCCATCCTTTTTATTTCCTCTTTTAGAAGTCTATGCTCTCTCCAAAACCAGACTTTGTAGACATCAAGGCTTTCCTTAATTAAGCTCACCCAAATATTCAAACATACAACTTCTAGGTAGGTGGTATTCTGAGACCTTTAGCTTTTTTATTGTGCCAATTGGAATTGTGCAAACTTCCTTCATCAGTGCCTAAGTAGACCATTCTGTGAAAAAAATGAACAAGTGCTGGGGGAATGAATTTCAAAATCTTTGAAAGAAGGAGCTTTAACACCTTCCTAGAATTTGTAATTATTAGCTTGCCTTATTCTTTTGGATTGGGGACCCTTTTTCATTATTGTATTTGGGGCTTGTTTTTATTCTTGGGCTTGTTATTTTTTATGCCCTTGTATATCCTTTCATTTCTTTCAAAGAAACGTTAGTTTCTTATTCCAAAAACAATAATATAAAATAAAATAAGAATTTGGTATTTGTCCTTTCCTAAGGAGCCTCCTTGATAAGGGCTTCTTGAGACTACCCATCTCTTTTGATAAATACTAACAAGAAGATACTTTTGCAACTTTTGTGAGATATCGTAAAAAGATATAATATATGACTAACATTTCCTAGATGAATTCTGGGATGGGAGGAACATCTGGCAAGTAATTTATTTCTCTCCATAAATGTAACATTCTAATTCGCTAGGACAGCTGGAAATAGAAAACAGAAGTTGATACAGGAAGACAACATTCGAATGAGCAAGAAATCCATTTTCAGAACATTTTCCAGATTTTGTAAAAGGGCAGTACTAACCTCAACGCCGGGGAAGGGTTTGCCAACAGTTCCAATCTTTCTCTGACCATTTAAAGGATTTGAAATTGCCATGACAAACTAGAAAAGCATAATTGAGAAGACAATATTTTAGTGCTTTTTCTAGCAATAAAAAATAAAATGGTGTGATGTCACTTGGATACAACCTGAATAAATTCTCAAACTAAATTCACTTACTTCGGTCATACCATATCGTTCCAAAAGTTCGTGGCCAGTTACCTCCTTCCATTGTTTCATGATAGGAGGAGGGAGTGCAGAAGAGCCACACATCTGAAGGAGATGGGAGTAAATTTTAGGAACAGAAGCAGGGAACTTTGGTAGCAGGTCACAGTTAAAAGATGTTAGAAAGACCAAAGAACATACCGTAGAGGGAGTCAATTATCCTACTATACTAGACATTTACTATTTTAAAACCCCCAAAGATGCCATTATTGGGTTTGATAAATGAACTGTTCATAATTATGTAAATATCTCATGATCCTTTCTTTCCTCAAACTCACCATAAGGCGCAACTGTCTTGCAGCAGAGGCAGAAGCAAGCTGTAGCTCTGAATCCATTGCTTCATAACCTTGTAACAATCGAGCATACATGGTTGGAACCTATACATCCACGGATATTTGATTGGAAAACACTTATAATATATATAAGAACTTCTTAATATGAATAATGTGATAGGAACCCAAATATATTGAGATATAAAAGATAATGAAACTACCAGATAAACTTAAGTGTTAGAGGTACTTGAACCCTCCCAATCTTGAGATCACTCTCAAGCCCTTTTCACTCACCAAAATATTGTCGGCCTTTTCCCTTCCCCTCTCCCTCAATTTATAACAAACTATCAACTCTCAAGCTCTATTCACTCACCAATATTGACATCACTTGCTTTTTGTTCTTAATATCACTTTCTTAACTAATTGCTTATATGCCCTTAATACTCTACTTATTTCCTAATAGCACTCCTATCATTACGATGCTCAAATGTGCATATTTTTTAACCTCTAAAAGAATAATAATTCATTAATGTTGAAATAATTGACAGAAACATGTAAAATAAAGGGCATAACCAAAAAATAGTTAATTCATTAAGTCAGACAGCCGATCATTGTAAGCAAGCCAATTGGATCATATGAGAGAGTGTTAAGTTTCATAGCGCTTGTGTTTGGTAAGCTTTAGCATGTATTTTGTATTTAAAATCTAGCCATCTAGGCAGTATCACAAGAAAAATAGCATGCAAACTCAGCATAAAGACTGCTTACCCCGGTAAAAACTGTTATAGCATCATCAGACTTAGAACTCTTGGACGGATATGATTCCCGCCACCTTTTCCAGATACCACTGACACTAAATTTTGGCATAAACTCAACCTTGATTGGAAACATGAGAAAGAAACCAAAGTCAAGCTGACAAAAAAACAACCTAATTTACAAAGAAAACTCATTAAAGCTAACTTACCGTGGAACCTGCATAGATAGGAGCTAACAAGCCATTGAACAGCCCATGAACATGTGCATTACTAGTTAACATCAACAATTTTCCACTCTATTTTAAGTTGCAGAAATAAGACAATTAAAGCAATAATGTAAAAAATGAACATAATTCAAGGATATGATGCAGGGGAAGACAATGCAGAAATTGGTCAGCTGATGTATATTCCCAAGCGTTTGACAATGTGTGAACCTGAAATTAGACCAAAGGATTAAAAAAGATTTAATATCAACTATGAATGCTAGGCCTCAATACATTGTTATTAATTTTGTGAAGTGAGGTTGTTAATCATAATTTATCACAGACATATGAACATCCCATACCTGTGAAGTGATGCTTTTATGAGTGTGAACAACTCCTTTCGGTTTACCAGTTGTACCACTGGTATAAATTATCAATGCAGGATCATCACCTGCACATTTGAAATGAGAAATAAAAAA
Organism: Benincasa hispida; assembly: GCF_009727055.1. NCBI lineage: Eukaryota > Viridiplantae > Streptophyta > Magnoliopsida > Cucurbitales > Cucurbitaceae > Benincasa > Benincasa hispida. Next base: position 18,195,536 of record NC_052359.1, on the reverse strand, counting down.
CATGTTTGATGGGTACAATCCATAAGTTTACAAAGTTATTCAATCCTCTATCTTACTCAAGTTCTCTACTGTCCCCTGAAAAACTCTATCTGCATCTGCTGCATCTACTTCTATATCGGTTGATTGATCATGAGAATTCCTTTCTGAATAAATATGAGGAACAGGTGGAATAAGAGAAACTGTTGCAACTGTTTTAGCAGCAACACTTTGCATAAATTCAACATGATCTTCAGTACTCAGTATCATGGAGACCTCCTACAGTCGAGTAAACTTTTAAATACTTTTACAATTTTCCCCACCCGTAAAAATAAAAGGGAAAATAGAAATAGTTGCTAAGATGAAACTAATCAAAGTAGAACTTTCCAGTAATAATACATTAGAAGGGAGAAAAAGTAATGAGAAGGGTAGGCAAAAGCAAACCGAATCATTCAAGACATGTAAGAGCTCAGCCTCTGGATAGCTAAGTGCAAGTGGAACAGCAACGCCTCCACTGAACCAAGTTCCCAACACTCCAGCAAGAAATTCAGCCGAGGGTTTTGCTACAATGCCAATTTTAGCTCCACCAAGATGCGCATGTCCCTTCACACCATTTAATAAGATTATGAATCAATTAAGTGATTCAAAGTTGTCTAAAAAGCGATAAAGGTACACTTAATCATACTTAAAGAAAACATAGCAAGAACTACAAGTTTAGTCATTCCTCAAGCACCAAAACAATGATATATCTAGTTCAATGAATCCATTAGTAGCATTTTCTTCGGAACAAAAAAAATGTTACACTTTGAAGTTCAATATCAAACCATGTCGATGTTTTGATGTTTTATCTTCCACATCATAAGATATCAATTAGAACTTCTGCTTACTACAATCTCATGACAACAATCACTAAAGGTTCACTTCTTAATACAAATATGCCGAGCAAAGACCACAGTATCAAACTAACATATTCAGATTTCACCATATAAAGTGGACATACAGTTCGTAGATTACTGCTAGTCAAAAGATCAGATATCTTTAGTGCAGATGAGATCAGTTGTATGTAACTATGACTTTTCTGGTTAGCTCTAATAGCGACATTCTCACGACAAGTCGAACCATGCTTTGCAGCTGATTTGACCACCTCCATGAAGGTATAAGAACTTAATACTGCATAACATGAGGAGAAAACAATAATCAGAATAAGAACAGGTAAAACAGTTATGCAAAACAGTTAAGACTAACTTCTATACTTCCAAATTGGTGGAACCTAACGGATGTCATGTAACTTCATTCAGATTACCACAAAACTAGATCCCTTAAGTTCTTCACCATCTAAAAAGTTAACTGTAGAAATGCCATGATGGAGCTTCAGCTATACATTCATGGAAGCTAACAGAAATATGATCTTTTACCATACTCTAAAGAACCAGCCCCACCAAGCTAGGTAAGTGAGAGGAAACCAAAATGGGATCAATTGTCATGACTGAATAAATAGTCTCAGATTTAAGGAGATTATAGTCATTGAATAGTAGCAATGGCATGATTGAGCTTCAATTATACATTCTAACTATCTACTACAACCATCATTTTAACCATAAACTAGAAAATGAGTTCACCACGCTAGGTAAGTGGCGGAACCAAAGTGGGTTCATCGTCATAGCAGAATGATCAGTCTCCTATTGAAGAAGATTATAACCACAGTCATTTGTTGAACACCAATATTTTCCTCGCTTCAAAACACAAGAACCCATCAATAGTTCCACCCCAAATGAGTCAACGATACAACAACTCATCCCAAAAACATAAGAACAAACAAGTTACAATTAGCTAGTGACAGAGTAAATGAACGGCACGAGTTCCAAAACCAAACCCACATAACAATAACAAAAAATACAGTTCCCAAATCAAATAAGTAGAAAAAACTTTCTAAATGACCCAGAAACCAAATGAAAAAGAGCAACACAAATTTCCCATTTGTTTATGTTTTTCCACAATAAACAAACAACTAAAAAGCAAGAAAATTCACCTGAAAACAGACGAAAACGTGAAAAACAGAGCTGGGGAGTGTTCCTCCCAAGATGAAAGCAAGCAGAAGTCGATCGAATTGCAATCAAATGAGAAGGGGGAAGTGATAGATGACAAATACGAGTAAATAAGGAGGTGAGGTTATTAAATGTAGAAGAGTTCATGAAGAAAGGGTAGGTAGTTAAGAAGTAAGAAGGGGAAAATGTCGGTGAGTGGTAACTGCTTGTATACAATAATGTTATTGGTTATGGAGATGGTAGGCGGAAAAATTAATCATGTGGGAGCTGGTAAATGGCTAATAAATTGGCCGTTTGGGGTTTCTGTTTTGGGTTTTGATTTTGCTTCTCGACTTTTGCGGTTTGGAAATTCAAGTAATGGGCTTCGTGAATGGCGGATCAAGACGTTCGTCGATATCGCTATCAAAGTAATCAATTTGAGCCACCGCTAACAAATGTTGCTCATTTAAGATGCCCACTGCAAATGAAAGCTGTTTCTTTCTCGAAAAATAAAGAGAAAAGGAACCTTTTTCAAGTTTATAACTGATCGGTGGTCGACATCAGTCTGTTAACTATGAAACTGTAACTGTGCTGCTTCAATTTATCAACAAATGAGGAATCGGAAGAAAATATAAATTCTATTTTTAGATTATTCTGAATAATCATTTTCTAATGGAGTTTTAATAAATAATCATTGGACCCTTACTTACCAATAGAGTTTTTTTTTTTTTTTTTTTTTTTTAAAAAAAAAAAAGTACAATAATTATGAAGTAGGAGATTGAACCCCGATAGAAAGGTTATACCAATATCATTAGGTCAAACTCACTTTACCACTTATCAATCGAGTTTACATTTAGGATTATTATTTTTTTTTTCAAAATTCAAATGGTCCATATCTATTGGCATACAATATGAAAAGTATATATGTGCAATAAAATATAAAAAAAATTACATCATCTAATATAAACAAGTTCCAATATAAAATTAGCAACCATAACATAATTGTATCATTTAAATGTTGTTCAATTTTATTTGCAATGTTATTTGTCACTCAATTCTTTTTTTCCCCCTTCTTGGAAGAAAGAAATTTGATAGAACATTTTTTAAAAAAAAAGACGTACATCACCAATCAATCGAGAAGAGTAGATGATACCGAAACGAATAGATTATCATCCAAAAAAACAAACTTCATCCTCCAAATCGGAGGGAGAAAATGGATTAAAATGAAAATTAATAGCAACCATTGCATCCGAAAAACTATCCATCCAACCCTAAAATTAATGGGAGTCCTAAAATTATCCATTAAAAAAAAAAAAAAAAAATTCATACTCCACATACACTTGGATAGCTTCTTGACAAACCAAGTTATTCAACGAGTTAATGAACATCTCGATGGTTATTAGTCAATTCATTCACCTTAAATGATGTCAATTCAAATTTAACTAAATTATATTGGTTGAAAGCATTTTTAATGAATGAATTTTATTTGTATTAATTTTCATGTTTTTTTAAAAAATAAAATGAGTGAATTTATATTGTTTTGAAGTTTTAATAAAAATAAACGACATTAAATATAATTTCGATGTTATTTGAAATAATTGCATTTGTTTTTAAAGGGAAACAATTACATCGTTGGGTTTTGTTTGAGTGGATTATATGGTTGGTAGCATTGATTATTTTAATGAAAGAAAAGTGATACTTTTATGAATCATTTGGAAAATTTTTACATGTTGAAAAAATATCTAAATAGTAAAAAAAACACCAATAAATACGAATAGATTTCTATCAGTATCTATCGGATCAATGATAGACTTTTAAGCATCTCTATTAACCTCTACAAAAAAAGATTAAGTTTTATTATTTTGTATAAATAATTTTCCTTATTTTTCTATTTTTTGAAAATCTTCTTAATCAATTTTACAAAACTTAATTGATAATCTTTATTACATTAAGAAAAAAATAGATTTTAAACGATTAAGGACCTAGTCCATTTCAGAAACTAATTGATCTATTTAGCCAAAATAGGTTAAATTACCACAAGTAGCCACAAACTTGGCATTTTATTTATTTATTTATTTAAAAAAAATCATATCTTTTCTAAAAAGTGACAATGACCTGAAATGGTGTGACAATATTTAGATCACGATTTTCACCCAATATTCTATAACTGAAATTGTTGTTTTGAAACGTTTACGAACAGTCTAGAATAATATTTCTAAAGGGTGGTACTTTTCAAATTTAGGTGCTAAAATTAAATAAACATAACAAAAAATGTTTGATCAACTTTTCATTAAAATTTGGTTTCATTTCAAATACATTTATAAGAATGGAGTGGTGGTGGTGGTGGGGAAGAAACACACATTTATAGTAAGTAAACAAATTAAAAAGCTTAGAAAAGGAAAGAAGAAAATAGAAAGAGAACCACACACAATCGACGGTTGAGAAAATTCGACATGTTTTCCAGTTGATTAATCAAAACATGGTCTGTCTTGGAGGAGGAACTTCCATTGTTTCATGTTGTGTTGCTTGTCTTTGAGCCAAAATTCCATTCCATCCTGTACACAAACAAGTTTGGTAAACTATTTTTAACTAGGAAATAAAATCTCAAACTATATCTTTCAAATGAAAATAGACCCTTTAAAGAAGGGAAGAAAAAATATGGTAAACAGTAAAGGATATGTATATTTTTAAGATAGTGTAAACCCTAATGCATAATTTTTGTTTCCTTACAACTCATTGGGACGGTGGTACAACCTATAAAACAAATCTTGTTTAAGTAAAATCGTAAGGCTAAAACATAGTTTTAGAATAATAGGGTTACACTTACATAAGGCTAGTGTACTATGTTAGTTGGGTTATACTTATTTTGGCACAAGTCAAGTACGTTAATTTTATTTGTGAGTGATTTTGAAATGGTTAAATTACTCTTGTCACGTTGAAAATTACTCTCAAACATAAGGGTGTTTGTGGGTTCAATTGAATTGAAAGATTTTTTAAACCCAACTACAATTGTTCGATTTGTAAATTTTTTCAATCAAAATAACTCTTATTAAAAGATGAACCCAACTCAACCTAACTATGAAACATTTGGATTTTGTTGATATGGGTTATTCAGGTTATTTATTTAAATTTTTATTCTAAAAAAGTAAGATGTTAATAGGTAAAAATTTGATTTAATTATTTTCATATATTGAATTAATAATAAAATTCAATTTCAATTTATTTAACAAAAATTTTCTTTCCAAAGTGCTAAAAAACTATTTTTAGGAGTTGTTAAAAAACAAATTATCGAAAAAATAATAAAATTAAATAAAACTAAAATAAATATATGTATATATAATTGTATAATAAGTTTAAAAATATATATATTTTTTAAAATTAATAATAAGTTCGGGTTGGTTAGATTATTTTAGGTGAATCCATAACCAACCCAACCCATAAAATTTTCATTTATTTGAACTCAACCCAACCCAAACCACAAGGGTTAGAGGTTTTTTTAGGTCTATCGAATTTTTTGAATACCCCTACTAAAACACGTCTTTAATATCTAAAATTAATTTTAGACATTTAAACACGAGTTACAAACCATCAAATTTGATTTTCAACGATCAAATGCATGTTTTTGGACCCGACAAAAATGATAGTATGCTCAAGCTATTAAGCAAAGGTACAAGCTAGTTGGTAGTTGGTAACTTGATAGAAGTGAATTGCAAGACTCGTTCACATATTACAGTTTTTAAGACCTATATAAAGTCAATGTCAAGACTGTAGCAATTACAGGCACCCAACCCTACCCATTTTCCCAAGATGTGATTGGTTATGCATATCATGGTAGACTTCAATGTTGTTTTAACAAATAAATGAGTCCCCATTTGATTTTTAAACATCTAATGTTTACCAAAGTTCTTCAATGAATTCTTCAGTTTATAAATGGAAAAGTAAAAGAATTAGAATTTATAAGTACCTAAAGCTGGGTCAAGTCCTCTCTTCCGAAGTTCTCTGAACTCTTGACAAAGTGAACAACATGGGCAGAACACATGAGAAATGATATCAGTATATGGAGCTTCTACCAAATTATATCTCTCTCTCAATCTTGTTCTATATTTTGAGCCCATAAGCCATTGTGAACACAAAGCAGGCATCATCAGAGCATATATAAGACTTCCCAAAGGACAGGCTGCAATGAATATGAGTTTGATATTATAAGTGAAGGCAGCAAGATATAAAGATCTTGACTAGTAGTCATATTATAAAAACAGAGAGAATTGAAAAGGTTGAAGGGAGATTTTACTTAATTCTCCTTGATCCATCACTTCTGCAATCTGTCCAAATGTTACACATGGTAGGAATGCTGTCATGACCGCTGCCAAATTGAAACTAACGTGTTAAACCATACACTCTAAATTGGAATCTTCAGATGATATACTAGTAGACGAGAATTTTTAATGTCAACAGTTAACTAAAAAATGAAAATAACAATTTTGTTGTTGTTGAGCTTTTTTTAACCATTTAATCCATACCAGGAGAATTTTCATAGCAATTTGCATACATAATAAATCTCAATGAATCTAACCAATATTTTTTATGATATAAACTAAATTATTACAATCTAAAGTTTAGGAACTAAAATTGTATTTTAACCAAACAACCCAACACAAGAACCCTCTTCTATCTCAAAATCATCTATCTATCTCAAAGAACCCAACCAAGAGATAATTGTTAAAAAGCCCCCCCCAAAAAAAAACCCAAAATGGTTTTTGTCCCACTTTTTGAAGCTTAAGAAATTTTCCCTCTTGCTTACTTCATCGGCCAAAATTATTAAACTATCCTTAATTTTCTTTTTTCCTCTTCCTTTTCTCTCTAATTTTCCCTTTCTCCATTCACGCCTGCCATTTACATTCGTGAGATTCCATTTTGGTAATTTCATCGGGATATGACGTAAGCAAATTACAAAAAAGAAAAAGCCTTAATTTCGAAAAGTATGACATTTAATCTTAGGCCCAAATTTTTGGTCATCCGTACAATGAACCCAAGCATAAAAAATAGTATATGGACAAGTTTAAAACACAACAGAAATACATTAAAACAATGTTGCAAAGTAGACAGACAACCTTAGACACATACATAACTGAATTATGAGCAAAAACTAACCATTTGTTTCATCTTCATGGCAATCAAACAATCCAGTACTCCAAACAGTCCCACGAACTGTATTTGGCTGATACATAGTTGGACCTGAGAACTCAGTTTCAGCAGATTGTGTATTCCCACCATAATTAGTACCTTGGCTACCTGTATTTGCTTCATACATCCTTGGACCTGAAAATCCAGGTTGAGCAGATTGTGCATTTCCACCATAACCACTACCTGAGCTTCTATCCATCTGTTCTTCAGCACAAAAGAATCTACCCAAAGATGAATATTCAATATGCAATATGCAATATGTGTTTTGAAAATTGGTCTTTTAAGGAGAGTTTTCAATGTGTATGATTCCACTCACTAATCATAAAAAACAAAGGGAAGAAAACTAAGAATGAAGAGCTGGGTCAACCAAGTTTATCGTTTAAAATTGAAGTCAACATCATGAAAGGTGGAGAGGGACGACTTACTAGTAGTCTACTTCTTCTTCAAGACTGATGAAAAAACAGCAAAGCCCCCTTTTTTGAATGCATGATTGGATATACATGGATTTTTAAATGAAGACAGATCCAAGTAACAAAAATATTTTGGTGGCTGTGTTCGTCGTTGACCTAATGGATACCAGTTGGATAGTTGACATAGCAGCCCTTCCTGACTTCCCTTCAGCAAGAATCTGCCTATGACAGCACATTTATCTAACATGGTTTCAGCCTTGAGGTCAATGGATGGAAGGATTGAATGGTCTTTTGGGGTTTTAGTATTGAAAAGAAAATTGGAACTTGGAGATAATTGTACGGTGACCCAAACTCAAAATAGAATATGCACCACTTTAAAACTAAGTTTTTTTTTCAATCTTTTGCTTACATCATATCAACGTGAAATTACCAAAACAAATCATTGTGTATGTACGTTAAGATCTCACTCTCGTTTTTTTCCTTGTTTCCTCTTTCATGATGAAAAAATATTAGCAGTCCTTCCTCTCATGAGAGTGAGTGAGAAACTAAAAACGAAATACAAGAACGAGAGCAAGAAACTAAGAATGAGACATAAGAGTAAGTACGAGAAACTAAAGTGAGAGCGAGAAATTAGGAGTGAAAATGAGAGCAATAAACTAAGAACGAGAAACAAGAGTGAGAAATGAGAGCGAAAACTGACAAAGGAAAGAAAAAGAGAAATGAGGAAGAAATGAAAGCAAGAACAATAGATCAAAGCATCATGGGTCAAATATGATAGTATACTCCAACAATGATATCATCAAAATATTATATAACATTAGTTTTCAGGGGTGGGTCAAATCTCATTTGAGCTCTTTTTTTAAGCCATCCCTACGAAACTCCATACAACTTGGTGAGTTTCCAGAAGAGAAACCATGGAAATATGAAAATTTAAAGAATTGGGAGCTTTGTGCGGTTTTCCTTCTCAGTGCCCTAAGAACTTGAAATAAATGGATAATCCATTGAATCTTAATAATATTGTTCATAATAGAGACTATACTATTACAAAATTTGAAGAACAAAAATTAATTTGTTCCATAAAATGTTTGGCTTATTGTTACCAACATGAAAGTTTTGACACTAAATTATTCTAAACTAACTCAATTCTCCACCATCCATCACTTCAGCAATTTGTCCAAATGTCTTACATCATAGGAATCTCATCACCGCTGCCAAAACACAAACTAAGAATGAATTTGGCATACCTTCTAACTTAAATACTAATATTTCTGCTTAAAATAGTTTTTCAACACATGTAACCTTGGGAATATATATAACCATTAATACACCCATTAACTGTATTGTCTGCAAAAGATAACCATTTTCTTATCTTCATGGCAATCAAATAATCCAAATACAAGTAGGTGACATCTAAAACTAGCCAAAAGATATCAATATAAACAAAATTGTAGGGTGCAAGTTCATATTCACAATGTTTTTTTTAATAAACAAGTACAATCATTGAAAAAAAAGGAAAGAATACAAGAACATACAAAAAAAACCCCTAGAGAAGGGTTTCCAACTAAGTAAGATATTACCTAGGGAATAATTACAAAAAAGTTCTCGAAACCAAAGTCCAAAGCGAAACATAGAACCTCACCAAGAACAAGATGTCATTAGGGTCCCTATCTACACCTCTAAACACTCTGTTTTTCCTCTCCCTTCAAAGATCACAATACAGAGCACAATATTAGTAACATTTTTTTTAGCAAAAGTAATCATAAATCCATCGTTGAGTATACAGTACACAAAATTGCAATGCTTTCATATTTGTAATTTAATTTATAGATCTTCAACATACTCTGAAACTCTTTGAACTATTGTTCGAGCTAGGAATAACGAGTAGTTGCCTCATTGCCTACGCTAATTCCTCCTCCACCATGAAGAAGAGGTTCTCTGAGAAGGCGGAGGTGAGAGGAGATCTAACATGGTTTGCTTCTCTTTAGGGGTCAATGGAACACCCCTAACTAGATTTAAAGCCATGATGTGAACATTAGACCTTTGCTTGTGCTTGCTATAAGCCCATACTCCTGCAGCAGCACCAGCCACTAACACCTATTCCAAAGTGTAACATATTTTAGAATTAAAATTAGAAGAAACAGGCAGAACTATTTACTTAATCATGAAATTCTTACACATATTAACTGACCGGTGATAGCCATAATGCTGCAGTTTGAAGGTCAAACTTTGGGGTATAAAGAACCGTCTCCCCATAATCATTCTCAAGCTTTTTATAGATCTCCTTGTCCGTTTTCCCAGACCGAATCTCATCACGGATCAGCTATAGTTATATAACAAATACAACCCAACATGAAGCAAATTTATTGCAAAACAAGATTGATCCAAGAATTATTGGCAGGAAACTCAACAAATCTGTGAGAAATCGTTATGTGGCAAAGATTCAAGATCTGGTCAATCAGTTTTTTTAATTCATCATTATGACATAAGATGCATTGTGATCAAATGGAGTTATCAAAAAATATGCATCATTTAAGAATTTCCGAGGGGCTGGCAACATAGATGGTTATTTTGAAGGTAATCCACTAATCCAAAGGAAGAATTCTTGCATCAAAACACCAACACTAAGAGAGTTTACGAGAATAAAATTATGAAATAGAGAATCAGCTAATATTACATTGTCCCTTTACATGAACTATCTTTTGCGAAACTTTCAACATCCATTGGTACTTGCCACAGAGAGTGGAGGATTTCTGGCTCAAAGTATAATTGGCAAATGCCCCCATTGAAAAGTTAGAATTTTCTTTTATTGAGATAGTTTTGCTAGTTATTTGGATTATTTGGTTCGAGAAGAATCATTAGAACTTCAGTGACAGCCTCGTCTCTTCTTTTACTTGTTGGAGTGAATAATCATTATAATCTCTTTTATAACTACACTTCTTCAAGACCTTTTAATCAGAAAACTGGTAACCATTTTTCTGTTTTTCATGATTAAAAAGAGGAAACAGAGGCAATTTTGCACAAGAGAGAAGGGAATCTAAGTTAAATTGTTTAGGTTGGAGTTCATCTAAAAAGTGATACCTTTCTGAGGAGAATGGCAATATCTGCTTGTGAATCTTCAATGGATTGACTACCGCACTCAATACACCTAACATTGTGACTAATATTTCTTGCTCGGGCTTCCACCAGCTGGGTTTTTTTCACAGCATCCTCATCAGTCTCCATTTTTTTAGACACTGTGACACCTTAAGCTCTGACCCAACTGCAACGGAAGAAAATACCAAGAAATCATCAAGTTAAAGACAAACCTCTCATAAAACCGAGCACGTCAGAGAGAAAACAATAGATCAAATTCCAGTTACGAATTACAATCCAAGGCTGGAAGAGATGAATTCTCGTTAGGACAGTACGGTGGGAGGGGTTTCGCATGAATCAACCCTACTCAGAACTAATACAATAATAAGGCACAAAAGGGCCATGAAAAGCAATAAAACAAGGTCCATTGGAAAGCCCAAACATGAAACCCAGAAGTAATAAACGAAGGGTCGGATTAAGAATGAAAAGAGAGGTAACTGGAAGCCTCACATGGTGTTGAATCTCATTTCAGATGGACTTTTGGTGAGGCCATCTAACCTTCGAGGGACTATTTCAGTTCTAGAGCTTAAAGTTAATATGTCTCTGGAGTTAGAAAATCTATATTTTGAGTGTAGAGTTACCTATTTAGATTAGCAGTATATGGTTTGATCTTTTGTAAGTTAAAAAAAATATGATTTTCTAGTAGTTATTTTTGTTTGTTTAACTTTGTGTTTAACTCTTGAATTACACACATATTTTCTCAAAATTGAGATGTCGACTTAAAAGTTTCATATATATTTTACATTTTTTTTAATGTAACCATTGTATTAAAAAAAAAATGTAACCATTGTACTTGAGATAGATAAAAGACTCTAGTTTACAAACAACAAAAAATTATAATATATTTCCACATTAGTGGAATGTAGGCTATCAAGAGGTTAAAGGTTTTTATGGCATATTATATCAAAATGCAAGTTATAGTTTATTATGCATGTATGTTGGTATTCGGAATGCGATTATTGGCTAGATAAAAGGATGATTTTGGATATATAAGAGAGAAGAACTATCAACAATTAATTATATGAGGCCTTTTGGGTGAAACAAAAAATAAAATCATGAAGTTTTATGTCATGACTTTGCCATGTTGATAAAATCCTTGGGTGCTAAACAAAGCAGTGGAAAGTCTTAGAAGATGTCGTCTTGGGGGGTATCCATCCGTTGTTGAGCTTTTGGACAAGCAATGAAATGTTTTTAAAGAAATTATTTGCTTCTAAACTCTTTTTATAAACATTGGTTAAAATAAAAATACAAATGTGTTTGATTACATTTTCTCAAAAGTGTTTTTTATACATAAGTTTGTTTGGTTTAACTATATGCTCAAAGTGTTTTTTATTAATGTTAAATTACTATATAAAATGACTATTAAACACTATGTACTAACAATTTCAATTTTGTATTTATAAATATTTTCATTAGTCAAGTTTTTTTTACTAGTAAATGATCAGCTGAGTTGGTCGTTAGAGTTAGTCATCGAAAATAACCGATGAAGTTGATGCTTAGAGTTCAGTCACCAAAGGTGGTCGTCTAGTAGCTCTCCAAATGAGCTATCTTTCTCAGCCTAAATCATGCTAGATCCCATGGATTTAATGTTTATTTCAGTTCTTAGACAAGTTATCGAGCATAAGAAGTCATTGAGATGGTTCAGATGCAAACTAGCCTTAAATGGAGCAATTAGCGAGAAAAATGAAGGATTTGGGCATTGTCGGCCATGGTATCGTGCAGCGCCATGATGCTCATGCACGACACCTAGAACAGTAGCAGGGCAAAAGTAGCAGCGCTGCGACACTGCCCTGTGGCATTGTAGCACTACCCACCCATGTGCGTGCATTGTGATGCACAGTGTCGCAACATTCCAAGGCACCACGACACGACATTATGCTTGAAGGCCTTCAGCGTCGTGGCGCTCTGTTAATTATTATAAATCCATTTCTTTTTATTAGGGTTTAAATGAAGAGTTTGAGAAGGAGGCACCCATTCTGAGCTATGGGCCTTTTTCTGACTTTTTCATCTTATTCTTACCTATTTTCTTAGTTTGTGTTGCTTTTTTTGGATTGTAAATGGCTTGATGTTTATGAACCTCAATTATGTTTCTGAAGGTATGTAGTTTTTGCTTATATCATTTAGCTTATGGATTTGGATAAACCATTTGAACATTTATGAGAGGATTTATTCTTGAATGCTTGTATTTCTATCTCTCTTGCATCTTTATCTCTTGAATTAATATTTAGCATGTTTGAATGATTAGGACTGACAAACCAATTGTTCACACTGATTGATTGCTAGAAATTTTAGATCTAATCTATAATTGTTAGGTGTGGGTTGCCAAAATAGCATTGGTTATCTCATGGGTGTATGTTTGGTTTCGCGGTGTTTCTGCTAACAACATATGGTTGTCTTGAGTAATTTAGAGATAAATAATAATCGAGTTGTTAATTAGCTTTTCCATTAGCTAATCGCATCATGGCTTAGCCCTAGATCTTAATGCATGTGCTTAAGTTAATTAACAAATTTTTTCATTATTAGTTAATTGACATATAGTTTAGTTAGGGTGAAAATCTTAATTAATAATTTACGACGCTTAATGTTAGCTTCTCCACTTAAGTAGGTCATGTGCTTAAATATATTGGGTTATACTCTAGGACCATAATTGGGAATTGGGAATCCACTTTCATGAACTAAAAGCTTCGTGCCATTTTACCTTCCAAAAGAACAACCACCTTTCTTTAGATCATTTAAGAACAACCACCTTTCTTTAGATCATTTATTCTTCAACTATCAATTTCACACACAACCATTCCCTTCCCCCCTCCCCCTTCCATTTACCACTTTAGCTAAAAATAGACTTTGTGAACTAATCTTCGTGCTTCCTTGTGGTTTGACCTAATCTTACTATTGATACTATTTGTTAGTTGTAGTTCTAGATTGAGATTATAAATATTATTTGATTAGCCTAGAGAGGTTTACGACACCCCTTATGGGCTTGCATCATTGTCAAAGTTAGATGTCTGTTAGCTCTCAGAAAGAGCTAAGTTTATGCATCTAATCTCACTTGCTTGTCGAGTATAATGTGTTTAAAAAACTATTTTTGTAGGTTCTCGAGAAATTCATGCATTTCAAAGTGTTGTGGGTTGTTTAGGGTTGATTTAGAGCTATCGAAAGTGAAATCAAGCACCTGAAGCTTCAGCGGAGGCAAAATGATGGATTTTCCCATAGGGAGCCCGTGCAACGACGCTTTTTCCGGTAGCTAAGGAAAAGTAATAACGCCGCGATGCTTTGAAGATAGATGGAAAGGGAGAGCACCTGTGCACGTGTGCTGGAGAGGAGAAAATCCATCAAATGAAATTTATAATACCAAATCCTATTACTACTACGACTAGGTGTTACAATTATTGTAAAGTGCTACAAATGATCTGATCCTGATCATTCATGTAGAGATAAGTGAGCAGGGATATTCTATACAAAGGAGTTTGTATAAGACCGGACCACGAAATGTCTAGTCTCATTATATAACGCCGTTCATAATAGAGACTTACATTTCACCAAGATGATCATAGGTAAATTGATCTGAATCCTGAGTGAGTTGTGAACTCCTACCTATGAGGGTGGTCCTTTGATTTGTATGGGTGAGAATGGCCAAATCGTGAACTCAATAAGTCTACCATTTTGGAGATTCGTCTGATTGAGGAGTTGGGAATGCAGCTACACGAGAAGGAATTCACTTCTTCCCTGAGGGTCGGGGTAAGTAGATAAATTACTCTCTTAAGGGTTGATTCCAGGGCTTGAACAATGTGACACCACACCCTATCCTGGCTCGAGAGAGGTTTAGTTATAGTTGGACTATGATCTATTATTCATTAGAGAAATTAGTGGTACTTAAGAAATTAGATGTAACTACA